>NC_064599.1:80200009-80502078 GCF_943734845.2 Anopheles funestus | reverse complement strand
AAGCAAACTTATAAAATCGTACTCTAATAACAGTGAGGAAAAATGCACACAACAGCCACAAATATAAGATGCAGAGTTTTACAGATTAAAATTTCAACAGATATTAACAAAAGAACAAAGCGAATTGCAAAGCTTTGGGAAGTGTCGGTAAAGATGTTAAATTATGATCTGCAAAACATTCTGTAACTGAAAACCACACATTTAGCACTTGTACTCTCTTGTAATGCATTATTGTAAGTCATAACAGAAGACATAGCTGTATAAAACAAAACAGTAAATAGCAAAGCATAATAATGATAAACGATTTTTTCATATAAAAAAAATACATTCAAGATTTTAAAGAAAATAATGAATAACGCATATGCAGGGCGTGCAATTGTTGGCGTAGAACGAAAAAGGGAAGGAAGGCAGAACAAAAAAAAAACATCCAACCCAAAAAGGTCAAATCAAATTTTTACAAAATAAAGCAATTGATAGAACAGTGTTTCGTTCGCTTTCTGTTGCCCGCACATCAACATTGGCAATTGTATGCTGTATATTAGTACACCACACTTTGCAAAAAACACACAAGAATACAAAACAAACTGGCAAAAAAAGGACAAACTTGCTCTCAAACTTATTCGATCTAATAAGAAAGTTTCCTTTTTTATATATAAACAAAACAAATAATTGTAAAGAATAGAAAAGCGAACAATTCCTAGTGAAAATTTCAACCAAAATTTAAAGAAAACTAAATCGGGTATTGATAAACACGGCGAGGATGAAGAAAGTAAAACAAAGTAAAGGGAAATTACACGAGTGTTGGGAGAGTGGTAGTGGAAAGGTAAACCACAGAAGGGGGTAGATAATTTTCACACTTTTACTCCTCTTTAATAGCAAAACAAAAAAGAGAGGGAGAGAGAAAGAGAAAAAAAGCAAACCATGCGGGATGGGAAAAATAATATGAAAAAAAAAATACATCTATGAAACACTACACAATTATAAATAAATAATGCAGCAAATGAAATTGCGAGAGAAATGAAAATGAAATGGAAGAACAAAGTCGCTACCGAATTATATTAACGAATCAGAATCCTAAATTATGAACAATTTATTAAGTAAGCTAAATTGAAATATTGTTAGGTGAGGAAGACAGCATAGAGAAACAAAATCAGATCGCAAAAGCAAACCACACAAAGCAGAAGTGGGAGGAGGAAAGTTAAAACAGTGGGTTTGTGGCTGCGCAAACAACGAGAGCATGAGATGTGGTAAACCAATATAGATGTGTGTGTAAATAAAGAGAATAATGAAGAATAAACCATGTGTTTTAGTAGTATGATGTAGTACGGGAAATACCTACTGACTGAATGACTGAAATGACTGAATGTTTCTAATGGTACTTTATGCTAGCTGGTTGGATGAATGACTCACATGATCCTGTTTGTATATGCATCTAAGAGCACCGATAACATTGTCCTGGATTAAGCCCAGCTTGATGGCTGAAGGAACTTCTGCTAGAATGACTACGAGCTACCCATCACATAAAGTTCTGTCTCTTGTTACGTCCATGTAAAGGACAGTTTTTATGCAATCGAAATCAATTTTCTCAATACTTTCATACGCCTATCGGATATAAATGCATAAAACTCCCGAACCATCCAGCGAATGTCGAGTAAAACAAAACATTTATATTCTAACTCCCTTCTTCTTAGTACCACATTCTACTGTTTTTTGTAAACGTTCACTGCTTTCAAGAGGAGTTTGTGGGATAATGTTAATCATATTGTATTTCCACCCCCTTAAAATTTTACGCGATGCGGTTGTGACGTACGTTAAATACGTTCATTGACTAGTGTTTTACAAACACGTTGTACTTACTGCTGCACCTTACTGATCTGCTCTGTGTATGTGTTGTCCCTGTTACTGTTCAAGCTGCAGATGAATTTTCCTTTCTTTTTCACACTGCATTGGTTGCAATTTTTAATACATCTGCTTCAATATGTACACAGTTTTAAAACATATTACCACAATCACATGGACAAAAATGCTTCCCCTTGGTGGCGGGACTGACCACTAAACAACTTCAACTTGGGATGTTTTGTTTTCTCTAGCCTTAACTATAGTATGTACAGGCATAAGCATTTTTATGCATGTAGCATCCCCATTAGAAACACTTTAATAAAAAAAAACAATCACTGCAAAGGAAACCGACGACTCTCCGACAAGACGAGAAGTTAAAATCAGAACCAGGAGTTGTGGAATGCGAACACAATACTAACCTTCTCGCACATTAGTCTAACTTTAAGCACTCGCTGAAGAATTTACCAAGCGTGTGGTAAAGATGGGGCCGCACACCTGCCAGACTGTGATCTTCGTCTGGGTAACTCTACAGCGGGAAACAGAAATTTGGAATTTTCAGTGAAAGAATGTAGACACATTTTCCAAGGAGCCCAGAGCTACTACTTACCACCTGCTTAAACATGATATCGTGCGTTTCGAGTGCGCGGGAAAGCTGCATTGCCTGCTGGAAATGGACATTGTCATCGTAAGTACCGTGTACCAGCAGGTACGTTCGATTCCGGAACCTTTCGTGCAGTGCGGTGAGTCGGGATGCTTCGTAACCGTGCCGATTATCGGTTGCCGCCGGCAGTCCCATGTAACGCTCCGTGTAGATGGAATCGTAAAACAGCCAATCGGTAACGGGTGCCACCGAGACGGCACATTGGAACACGTGGTCGGTGTCCTGCGCTAGTGCCATTGCCGATGCGTAACCACCGTAACTCCAGCCCCAGATAGCAACCCGTTCCGGATCGATGAAGGGAAGCGTTTCCGCTAGTTTCCGTGCGCCGGCAATTTGATCATGTACCTCGACCGTACCAAGCTTACGGTAGATCTGGTACATAAGCCGATCACCGCGCAGTCCACTACCGCGACCATCAATCTTAGCGTACACGACCGAACGGTTCGACGCCAAATGGGTACCCCAACCGATCGACCAAGTGCCGACGACATTGGCCGAGTTTGGACCACCATACACATCCACCAGCATCGGATGCTTTACTGCTGAGCTGGAAGTATTCGTACCTGGTGGTATCAAAAGCATTACCTTCGCCGTAAATCCTTTGTCGAGTTCGATCTCATGAATTTCCACACGTGGAATTGCTTTCCCTTTGAGTGCACGTTGCAGATGTCGGTTCGATTCCCACACCTTAATCTGCTTCAGCTGGACAACTGTAAGTGATCGGAAAGAAAAATGTTAGACCACATCCGAATGCTTACACACACACACACACACACACTCGCGAACTCACCATTTTCTTCTACAGTCCAGTGGTATACATGGGTCCAGGGTATGTTGGGACCGCGCGCCTCCAACACCAAATAGTCGCTACCGGCCGGACCCATCTGCGCATTGAAGAAACTCTGGTTAGCGCCCACCTCTACGTCACACGTCAAACACTGAGCAGCCGGTGCATCTTGTCGTCCTTCCAGCGCGTACACATGCAACACGTGCGACTCGTCGGCAGTATTTGCCGTGTAGAAGATCATATTACTCTTCGCATCCCATCGGAGAATTTCCTGCACGACAAACGTACCCTTGGTCAATGGTACGGCCGAACGTTCCGTGGTGGAGATCATGGTGACGTGCTTAAACCCACCGGCCCTACCCTGCGACGAGGAGGCTATGACGAGGAAGTGTGTTCCGGCACCATTAAATATGGGTGCACTGAACAGATCCAACCATCCATCCGATTCTTTAATCTCGTGCACCGTCATACATTGGGGAGTTCCGACCACAACCTCCGGTGTGCAGGAACGTATTATCGCATGGTTCTGGACACGATTCATCCAGATCGTGACAAGCCGTTCGCGCGTCCAGCCAACACTTGTAATGATGTGATCACGGTTCTGATTAACCAGCTCGGTCGGTGGTTCAATCTCCTGCAGCTTGCGCGCACCCAGATCGTACTGGAACAGATGCACCTCAGGGTTTTTGGTGCCCACTTTCGGATAGTGTAGCGTAAGTTCGCGAGGGTACTGATAGTCCGGATTGCCCGGTGGTCCATAGATCGGAATCTTCATCAGCGGTGTTTCCGTGTCGTTGAAGCGGATGAACGCGATACGCTCACCGTCCGGCGAGAACCAGGTGGCAATGTTGGTGGAGAATACCTCCTCTTCATACACCCAATCCGGAATGCCGTTGTAAACGCTTGGGCTACCATCGGTAGTGATCTGTACCTCCTCGGAAGTCGGTGTTTCTCGATAGTACAGATTGTTCTGATACACAAACACAAACGAGTGGTTCACAGGGCTCCATTCGACGAGATTTAGGGCACGCTAGAAAAGATAAAACACGGACAAATTAGCATCGCGGGAAACCAAATCGCCAAATTGAAATGCTCCAACAACACCTTACCCGCTGTCCGCCGACATTCACTGGAATGATTTCCTTGGTTGTCATATCCACAATATCGTAGACCGCCAAGTAACTGTGCCGGAAGATCTTACTGTATCCGCGCGCTACGAGCAGATACTTGCCGTCCGGCGAGAGATCAAACTTGAAACCCTGCAGCTGCTCCTCGTTGGCGATTCCGAGCAGTGTCTTCGTGTCGTTCTGCTCCGGATCGTACACCATTACCGAGCCGAAATCATCGCGGAAGATGATCTTCCCGTTGGCGGCCCAGGTACCGGTAAACCCGCTAGCTGATAGACGGCCCTGCAGAAAGTCTTGCAGTGTGATCGGTTCACCCTCCCGTATGATGGGAGCTGTTTCTGGACCATTTTCTTCATCGTTGCTGGCAGTTAGAATAACGACTAGTGCGACCGCAACTACAGTAAGTATTACCGCAACCGTACCCAACAGCAGGTACCGTCGGAGGTTTCGTTTACCAGAACTGACAAGTTCCTGCAGATAGTAGAATGAAATGTGGGTGTTTTAATATCAACGGAATTTGATTTCCGTGAAAGCTAGTATAAGAGTACAGAAAGTTTGTAGGCTTTTCAAGTGAAGTTTTTATAGTATCACTTAACCTCTTTTGAATAAATGTAAATTTGTATATAAAGAAGCATTTCTTCAATGCCTCCTGAAGTGACTGCGCCAAGAGTGACGTCTGACTCTTGTTTCTAGTTAAAGTTTATTGTTCAGTTCCTCAAGATATGATTTGAAGTACACAGGAAGACATGGAATCCATTAGAATTTACGGTTTCCAAACTTGACAAAAAACTACAAAGCTCCGGTTCAATGTTACTCTTGAGGACAGCTACATTACCCCTTGAAGTTTACATCAATTGTGTAAATATGTTCTCTTTTTCGCTCTGTAAGCTGTTTATCGCCCGATCTTCATCACGTGGAAAACTAACCGATCATCTAAAGCAGGAGCCTCCAAACTTTTTAGATGGCGCGCCGCATTGAGTGGAATAGCCACAGCTGAGGGCTAATCTCGGGATCTCTCGGGAGGGAGTTTGGAGACCCCTGATCTAAAGAAACACAACGATCTTTAAAGAAAGTAGGACGAAGCTCCATAACTGTAGTACTTCATTACGACTACAGCATTACTCGGTCATCTGCTCCCCATATCTAACACCTTTAAATGTTAAGGTGTCCAAATTCGAACAGAAGTACGTAGAATGACGTTCAATCTTTTTGGGGAACTCACAATGAATAGCGCATTTAAAGAAGATATCAATCATTATCTTTCCTTCAGTTTATTTGCCGCTTTCTAAAAAGGGGTTTTCAGCCATTGTAGGGTTATTGATCGTACGAAGAAGGAGCATGTTTTCATGCCCATCTTATCGGCCCATCAATATTGGGCAATTGGAGTGTTGTTAACAATGTTATCTTTAATAGCAAAACGCCAAAGGGCAAGAAGTGATGGCTAGAGTGTGACGAGTCACTCTCATACCTACTGCTGTTAACCAAAATGGGGACGATAATCTTCGAACAAACTCAATTAAGGGTTAGTTAAAGGTGATTCCAACACCGTAAACCCGTCTGGTGATGCGATGGTCATACATTCCTTCGTGTTGTTAGGATGTAAAATTCTTCCTAAAGAAGGCAAATAACTGGAAAATATTTCCACAGTTTTCCAACGCTACCGTAAACGGAAGGGGAAGAAGCCCCTTTTGTAATGTCGCTCGGTTTCTCCACCGACACGACGTTACCCGGCATTTGAAGCAAGTAACGTAACTCTGCGTGCACAGACAACCGGTCACGAAAAACCTGTTCGGAGTTCGAACTTTCGTAACGGATTCCGAACTTCCGACCCTTGGAAGGGAAAGTGAATCCGATTCCGGAAGGCTGACGGATTCGTGATGAGGTTAGGTTGGCACGCAGCAGTGGCCACTAATTGCCACCATCAAGTACGACCCAAATTCGCTGATTTGTGTTTCATTTTCATGCCAGTCACACCGGCAACCAAACAAAATGGGACCAATTCCTGCAAAACTTCGGCCGTTGGTAGTTGTGAGGTGTTGGTGTTGCCGGGTGTTTCGGCACGTAATATGGCGCACCGTGCTTTACGTGCTTTGGTACTTACAATCTGTAAAGAAAACACAAGGAACAATATTTGTTCATGAAATCGGTGCTGGCAAGATCGTTGACCACCTGCCCGGCAAGTGGTATAATGTCCCGAAGGGTATTACGATCGTACGGTTTTGCTACTGCCAGCTTTACCACGCTGTTCGACTCGCGACTCCCAGCCATTTATCGGTATTTACAATTTTGCGCACTACGCAACACGCTACTTGGCGTAGTAAGAGAAGGAGCGAGAGAGAGAGCGAGAGAGCACTATTTATTATATTATGCAATCGAAGAGGTATGGCGCAATCAAGGGAACTGGTGGCAAGGAAAGTCCACCAACTGATCGTGCTTGTGGAAAGTGGAATGGAAACAGTTTTGCAATTGGAGTGGACTTGATTGATTTACTACAATACGTTGGATTTAACGCGCTTTAAGACTTTGTTTAAGAGATCTGTTTGTTTTTGTAAAATAAAACTACAAACGTTCATTTACCTGATCCGAATGTCCGATCTCGATGGAATTGCCACTGGATGCTGCCATGTTGGAAGATTCGTTCGTTGCACCTTTTTTCCACACACTTAAGTCACACTACCCGTTTAGTGTCCCAGCACTAACGTACTAAAACCCCGTTCACGATTGAATATTGTTTGTTTTTCTTCTCTAGTTGCGATACTAAACAAATATGATAAATGTTTAAAATTTCCTTCACACAAAGCAACACAAACTGATCACTGACACGTCGCTCAGTGACTGGTTTAGCTTGTTAGGTACGCACGGATTGGAAGACGTTTAGTACACGTCTAAAGCAGACCACTTCCCACAACGGCACGGTGTAGAAGCTTTTTCATGTCGCGATGTTGTTCTATCTCGCAATTCGCCTTCGTCGGCGTAAATCCATCTGTACAAACACTCCCAACCCGCGTAAGAAAAGTGAAACCCAAACTAAACCAAGCGAGAAACCCAAAAAAAAGGTTCCAGATAGATGGATCTTATCCCTTGGGAAATAAAACCACCGAACGCGAAATACTGTACACATCGATCAAAAAATTTTTTTTTTGGTAAATTGAATTTCTTAAAAGAGATTCTTCTAGTAGAACAAATAAACCATCCATCCTGGCTACTTGTTTGTTGGTTCATTTGGTTGTACTATTTTCCTTTCTGTGGCTGTGTTATTCAATTCTGAATAGCATTTTGAGGGTGTCGATGGATGGGTGGTGGCTACATATTTTTTTTCTTATCGGCAACGGATGTATTCCACCCACACCTCAGGTTTCTTTTTTTTAGTGAGAAAAGGTGAATGTGCGTTCAATTAAAACCGGCATGTTTTACATGTGCCCCGAACATGTCGATAACGGCCAACAGAGATACTACCGAGCAGCACCCTCAGTATCACTAATTACTGAACATTAGTTTAGTGTCTTCAAATTATAAGGGTTTTAAGTTATAGGGATAGAGTATTGATAAGATATTCGTTCTGTCGAAAGAAATTTAATTAGTAACAGATAAGAATCATGAAGGGTCTTTAGTGTTTGTTGTAAGTACTAGTTAATCAGCCTACAAAACATATGCTGGGTGTAAGCAGGGGAATCTTCTTTCTTTCTAATATAGAGATCGCCGTGATATTGCTCTGGGAACTATTTTCTTGTCTACTGGAGTGTGTCATAAGAAACACAAAAATAAACAATACCGCAATAGTAATTTCAGACGTGAAAAATTGCTGTAAATTTCACGGAATACAAGTTTTTAAAACTGTTGCTGGAATATTGATTTATAGACTGATGTCGATTCGAAAGAAAACTGATGAATAACTGCTGATAAATAATTGTTACTATTAAACACACGTAATATTATTGTTAAAAAATTGATAAAAAGGCGAATGAGTCACAGAAAGTGTAGAAATAATGCTAAAAGACATTACAGTACAAATTCAAACAAAACAATGATTCGTTGCTTCTCACTAGAACTGATATTGCCTGCATCTCCATATTTTGATAGGTAACGCACCATTCATACAACTTGAATCAATGAAGCGATGAGTTAAATCATTGATAAAACCGTTCAAACATGAAAATTGTTATAGCATTGATTTCCTGCTGGTGCTTCCATTAATAAAGCCAATTTAAACGATCAATTTGAAGCTATCCGAAAACCGTTTTCTAATTTTCTCCACCCGGTTAGATGATCATACCCGGATGAAAAATATCGGAACGTTTCCTTCATGCCCCGCTAACTCTCAGTGCTGGATGGAGCTTTGTATTAATCAAACTGTCTTCCTTCCTGGACTGGTCTTCCTTGTGGCGAGCTTTTTTTTGTTGTTTTACGAACTGTCGTACTTAAATTACCGTTTAACAGCACGTTGACAGCACGTGATGAGCGGTGTCCAGTTTCGGAATCGGTTCCGGCAGGGTTGGAAAACCATTTTACGATTGCGAATTAGCAACCAATTTGCCACCCTTGCAGCGATGGGAACAATGTGAGCTAAATGGTTTTAAAACACTCTCTTTCACTTGCAGGTCTTACACCTACTACCAATAAGTCACTTTTTTGAATAGCATATCGTTTTAGTTTATCAGTTTTCGTTCCGGTGTGTTGCACCGGAAAATGGAAACAGATATCCAACGCTAACGAGCAATAGAATAGGAAGATAATGTAGTTATAAGCAAGCTTTTTTAACATTTTTAAAATCTTCCTGATGTTAGTCTTCTTTCGCCTCAGGATGTCAAATGGCCTATAACGTTGGCACACTTGATACATCATTTGTATGCATTCCAAGAGAATTTCTGCGTGGTCTACCATACCAACTGTTACCCTTTCGATGAAGGATACAATCTTGCAACCGCACAATCAAACACGCGCGGCCGCTCCCTTTTCTCCAATGATTCGTAACGATTCGCTCTAATTAAGGTTCATCTAAAACTTATCCAATTTGATTGACCGATTTGTCACCCGAGACGATGATGACCGTCACGGCGATGGACGTCACGGACCAGTTACGCATCAGTCGCAACTCATCTTCTTCGGGGAACCACAGTGCTGAGTGTGCTGATATGAGTAACTGGTTCATAGGAACGTACCGAAAATGTTTCTTGTTGGGTTTTTTTTTCGAGATGCAAAAGCCTAACTTTGCGAATCCATCATTCATTGTAGTGTGTGTTCTCAGTTCGATTAACATTAATTAACACAACCCCCACTGTGCCGTGGTTTTTGGGAAGGATTGAAGACGAGACATAAAAAGATTCATTCATTTAAAGACATTTTTCTTGATTCTTTAAGAATATGGATAGGAAACAAGGAGAACAAAACAAGAAAGCCGGAAAGTACCCAACCATTACCGGGTAAGCAAATATTCTCTCTGTACTCGAGATTACAGCGCCATGTCGGTAGGGAACGAAAGGTATAATCTGGCCAGATCCTGAGCAGAGTAAGTGGCATCTGTCTTGTAAGTGTACATCCCAATTTCCCTCTTACTCTACTTCGCAGACCTCTCCAAAAAAGGAGAGATGACGATGGAAGAAAGGATCGACGGCCAAGCGGGAGACGGACAATAAAGTGGGCCCCAAACACATTCGCGGCACGAAGGAATTGCACCGTCAGGATGCACTCAGGATGCACGTATGCATTTTTCATGATGATGTCGACTTCAGGACGGAAAAGGAACCGAGTAGTATGGAGCATAAAAAAACGAAAGAAAGAAACAGTAAAGCACCTCTTCTAAACATATGAGCATCATCATCTTCTACTCCCTAAAGGACCTCACGTAAACGTTTTCCTGTCCGTGTCGTGTTACCTTCCTGACCTTAAGGCTTTACGCTATTACTACTTCATCCGGGGCATCCAGTGTCGTTAAACTGTCACTTATCACACGCTCGTTTCGTCGCTTGCCGACGTTTGACATCGGTGTGTTTCTCTCTCTCTCTCACTATCTTCAGGATATACATTATTTATGAAGCTTAACATTTGCACTCCTTAGTGTAAGCCTTTTGAACGGGGACATCTTAAATATGTAGCTCGTGTTACTTTTCATTACCAGTTTCCAGATGGATAAATGAAGCAGGATGGATAGATGGATTAAACAATGTTTACCAGCGATAAATGGTTTGTTCACAGTGAACATTTTAATCTTCCTGTTTGATAGCGTGCAAGCTATTCCCACTACGGGAATCGTCACAATTGAAACACCTCGATCTCGGTCAAGCGTTTAGTTCCATTGACCGTACTAAGACATTCCGAAGGATCTCGTTGTATCTTCAAACGTTTGATATATATCCTTCAAAAACTGAAGGCTTCCAATGTGATGAAGGAATTTTTATATTGAATTTTTGAGGTTTTCACTGATTGAAACAATCCTGGAAATCGATCTTACATGACCAATAAGTGGGCAGATTCCTTGGGCAACGAAATGTGGCAAGAGCATGAGCTATTTGATAATATGTATCTGATATGGATGTTTCAAACAATGCTGTAATTTGTTCGTGATTTGAATTAAAACTTGATTTGGTTTGGTGACTGATTCAATTACGATACAGCACGTGGGTCGAGTTTGCCTATCGAATGGAAATTGTAACCCCATTTTAGAGGCAAACCAAGACAGCAAATACTAAACTTCCACTAAATTGACGTTAGACGTACAAATGCAATACCGTGACCAACCTGTACCTAGGACAACATCTGTGACGTAACAAGAGTAACATCACTCTTGTACGTATCAGCTTTCACTATTGCAATCCCTACATTCCATTGGATATTATACGAAACAATCAACTTCAATTGTTTGTTAGACGAGAAAAGCAATTTCTACTCGATTGCCATTACTGCAAGTTGTTTGGAGTTGGAGACATTTGGAGCACAACTGTCACAAGCTAATGTTTGGCGAGTGGCTAGATCTATCACTTAACGCCTGACCCCACTTCCACCAGGGGTTAATTTGTGTAGAAGAAAAATAGCTTCCAATGGGAATAACGTTCGATTGACACTTGCCACGATGTCCAGCGAAAGATTCCACGAAACTCGCAACGATAAGCACGGAAGGGGAAGAACTCGAACTAGCTGCACTGGTGTAGAGCATCGTGTTGAGATGCGAAGATAACGATAATGATGGCATCAACTGTCGGCTTCAGATTGACCGTACAGGACGGATGATATGAAGTGTTGCAAAAATAATAAGCCTGTTGTATCTGCCATACGGTTGAGGCGAACGCTGTCATATTCATTCCAGCCAGTGTTGTATTTTATTGTTTACAGTACGAGTAGATGTATGTGCTAATTGTAGATCTGAATCACATAAAACTTCTTAAGCTCTTGTATCAGTTTCTCACTCATCGTGTAGATCAGTCGTCCACAGTCGTCAAATGGAAATGGAGACTTTTAGATCTTCTAGGCCACTGTGACATTTTCCAATAATCTTGAGCTGGAGATCACCCTACGAACCATGCTATACAAACTGGTAAACCTTGAGAAGCAAATAGCTATGAATAGCAGCACACCTACATAATTAAGTCAGGAGCCTCACAAGATCTCTTGAAGGTATTTCGATTGGAGAACTTGTGCAAACTCACTGGACACATACAGACACAAACGATCGCAGCCTCCAAACGAGATTTTTTCCCATAAACCAAACAAAAAAAAATCGGTATTGATCATGTTCAGAAACCGGTTTTCATTGGTACGATTCAATTTGAAGAAAGAAAAAAATTAGCGTCACGATTCCAAAAAAAACCAAACACCCAGAAGCTTGAGAGAATAGGCTTTCGAGAAGAAGTTCTTATAACTCACTGAAGTTACTTTTGTTTTGTTAGCGTTATTTCTTTCTCCCTTAAACTTCCCTTTCAATCGCTTTACATCCGTAACGTAGATGACGTAAAAGAATCAGATAAATAAGTCTTACGAAATGGCACATCCGTCTCTTGTTTGCCGTCTTATGTTCAATAGATTTTTGCGGGACGATAACAATTACCTGTCATTTTGATGTAATGACACTCTGAAAACATGTCTCAGGCATTTTGCAGTAATGTCAGCCCGGTACGAATTCTTACTGTAAGTGTACTTCAAAAAGTGTGTTTGGCACTTTGGTGAGTGAGTTACCAAGGTATCAAGAGTACTCGTCGTTCACACTTCAGCCCATTATCAACGATTTAGACGTAGATTAAGTCTTGAAAGGTGATCATAAAAGGTGTTTTATGGTGGATCCCGTGATGAACATAACGACCCGTTTTGTGCGTGTTATCAGTAATTGGAGTATTCTTGGTGAGCTATTAAACAGTTACCGTGACTTGATGGAAAAGTGCGTTACAGAAGAATACCAAAAGGAAATAAATTTAAAATGTTATCAATCATGAAAAAGGAAAGAGCAACAGTGTATCGTAGCTATAATTTAACAAATTCCATTAAACACACACAAAAACACCAACACATCCATCCATTTTGACAGCCGCTCCCCGTTGGAATGCAGTTTGTATGCAGATTCTTCTGCGTAAATCATATCCACGTCCACGTTCTTTGCCACGTGCCACCGGGGGACGTATAAAGAATATAAATAACACACATGAAATCACAAAAGCAGAGTGAGAGAGAGAGCTGTGGGTAGAAGGTAATAAAATAACACCAAAGGGAAAAAGAAAAGATAAACCATTGCATTTTTCATGCCGGTAAGGCTCGGGAAAGGTAACCCACAACAAGGAAGTAAAGGGCGAAATGATGATCGTGGATGCAACTCCAACAAACAAGCCCTATGCACCAGCGTTACAGTAGCCGTTATTTAATTTGCTTTGCTTTTTCATTCACACACACACACACGTCTCTGCTTGTGGGCTCTTGCACAAGGTGCATTGGACCAACAAAAAAAAAAATAAAAGGTCCGGCAAGCAATTTAACGGTGCGTCTGTCATGTTGTTTCGCTCCCCATGTTCCATCCATCGTGGCACCGTCAGTGGACGGGGTGGTTTGGTGTGGAGAAAGCTTACGAGTATGAAATCTGTTTGGTTGCACAAATTAGATAACAAAACAGATTGGCACTACTACTTGTTAATGGATGCTTGGTTTTGCAATCAATTTGAATGCATTTTAATATCCCACACAAAACGTTACTCCACCGAAAAAAAAACGCCACATAGTTGAACTTTCAGCTGAAAACGTGACTTAAATTCAGCGTATAAATACAATCGGATGACATTGGAAGACACCTGGCATTGGTATATAATAGGACACTTTGTAAAAGACACTATCGACCATTAGCAATCGATTTGATCGTTTCCATAGCAACTTGATCTTGTACGCGATCAGTAAAGCACACTAAAACGCACACAAAGACATCATCAGCAAACGCACTTATTTTGTTCATCACACTGTTACACTCGGTCACAAGGTTATGACACTCCTTTTTGTGATGGTCACGATCCATGATCACAAATCGGATCACCGAATTGATGGTGTAGATCGCATCACATTTACATACGAAAGAATGAGAACGCGCATGGCCCTAATGTATCATGGCCCGACGAAAATGTTATAAAAAAAAACAACTGACACTACAATAATGGGGTGTTTTTTGTTTAGTTCTTGACTTGACTACACTTTCGCCTCTTTTCGGTGTTGCGTTTTTTACACCAACACACGTACCATTCGTACGCACCTTCACGCAACACTTAAACCATACCATACACAGTCGAACCGCCAAAAAGTAGGCCCGCCACCGAGCCGGACCGCACGCAACGAACACCACGCGGAAATTGGGAGCGTTCCGTTCGAGCATCGCTGTAGTAACGCAAGCACACGATCACGTCCCATTCCGATTCGAGCACTTCTGTGCGAGTGGGGAGAGAGAGAGAGAGATACTTCGAGAGAATTATCTGCTAAGTAATAAATATTACATCGATAAAGGGGGGCTTGGCAACCAATTTCTCTCTGTCCACAGCTCTCTGTAATATTATTCTCACAATTTGGAGGGAAAATCTGCTCGAAACGAGTGTCACCCTTTTTGGCGAAACCCAACCCTCCACCAAATGGAAGGAAATGTTGGGAAGCTGCATTCAAACGGTGAGTTGATTTTCAAAAATCAAAAATCCATTAAGATGATGTGTTTTTTTTTTTGCTGCAACCATCCGGTATTGGGCTATATGGTCGCAAATAAGGAAAACTGTAACTCACTTTCACCCTTGTCGTTATCGGGTGTAGTGCATTGATTTACTTGATATCAAACCGCGGCAATCATTAGCATTGGTACATAATGATGATAATACGGATGTGCGCAATGAGTATAGTGGTGGGAAATGGAACCCCATCCATCGATCATTGTGAAATAAGAGAGCTTTAAATTGGTGGTTCACTTTCCCCAAAAATCGGAATTATCGCTTTTTTCATGTCTAATAATTTGCTTGTTTTGTTTTTTGTTTTGATTCCATTCATGAAACGTTAAAAATTGTCCGCGTTTTTTTTAAATAGTTTTAGAGGGAATATTTCTTTATGATGGTCCATTTTTTGAAATAAATCTTCAGGTGTTTCAACAAGTGAAGCTTGTACTACTACTAGTAATACTGTTGTGGAATGTTATGATCTGTATGCCCCAGCATCCGATAGGGGATATAAGAGACGAACCAAACCAAGTCATAAGAAATTTATGATCTTTACATACTTATAACCCTCAACAGAATCGTATTTTTATACTCGTTTTTTATATCGTATTCAAATGATACTTTATAAATTGTAATTAAAATGTAAAATAAAAAAGAAAAATGTTGCCCAATATGCACCTTTCAGCTGCCAACTGTGAGCGATGGGCGCGAACAACTGCTCGAATTTCAGTAGACGAGTAACGCTCTCTAAATTGAGCATCGTTCTCCACCGTTTTGGGGAGCAACAACCGGCATTTAACTTCTCGCTGCTGGACGCTGCACGGTGTAAACACAACAAACGACGACTTGTTGCCTTGGCCGTGCGTTTTACATCCCTCTAGACCTCGGGTGGAAATACAACCCCGTGCTGTGCGCGTTTGCTAGAAAGTGGTTGAACAAAGTGGATAAGCATTGCGGTTTCGGTATCGCTTTCAGCATCGACACGTATCGCTTTTTCTCTCTCTCCCTCTGTCTTTTGCTGTTTCTGCTTGTGGGCTAATTTCCTTTCACTTTCCCAGTCAAGGTTAAGCTGGTAGTCAACTTGTGTTCGCTAGATCTAAGAAATGTGGTCCTCCTGAACCCGTAACCGTTCGTTGCATTTAGCTGCAGCCTTCCTGTTCCTCGTTTTGGGATGCCTATCTATGCCAAATGCAATTAAAGCTATTATAACGCGGGTCGAAATCTTTCATGCACCACCACTACAGTACAAAACGGTCACAAGCACTATAATCTGCTGGGTGTGCTGAGGGATAAATGACAGTAAGCTTGTAGCTCATAGCAACCCACATGCAGTGGGCTGTGGAGATTCTCCATTGGTCTAATCAGGATGAAGCCAATTGAGGCACAAACGAACGATTAAAACCGTTCGCCGACAGTGAGCTGCATTAATTGCCCAACAAAACATACCGCAGAGTACGGAGGTCTAGTTCGTTATGGCCAGCAGAGAGTGATTCGGACTTCCAGATAGAAGGAAACGACGGTGTGTGCTTCGTGTGAGTTGTGCGTGACGCATTAATGGATGTTAAATGTCCCGCTTGAAACCAAGGGGTAGATGATTGTTCTAGGCCAGCAAACAAGACGCTTGCTGCTGCTGTACCCTGTGAAATGAGTTGTTATTAAAAGATGTACCAAGACCAGAAGATATTCCCACGTGGAAATCTAGAAGCAAAGATCCGTTAAAGAGGGCCAAGAAAACAATCAATCTTCGTTCGCTTTGAAGCGCACAAAAACAGTGCGATAAAACAAGTGCAATATCACATGTTTACCAAGTTCGACCCACATTTGTACATTTGCCTATCAGCTGGTGGTTGTTCTTTGGGTTGTAAACCACTGTTGCTAACAATGCAAGGTTGAGTTCGCGTTTTGCATAGACACCCAAGTCTGCGTGGTGCAGAGTGAAGTGTTCACAACATAATGGGTGTGAAACTCGGCTAAGGCTCGTATAGGAGATAATTGCAAGCATTGTCTACTCCATTTCCCTAATCGGAACACCGCAGTCATGCGAAATACGAATGCATTAAAACTGCACACTAGCTAGCTGGTTTTGTAGTAGCATGCAGTTGCTTACTATTTATTTCTGTGGCGTAATTACACACCTTTTAGTGCAGCTAATGATTGCGATTACTATTGGAAGTTATTCGCGTGTGTAAATTAGCCGTTAAAACCCACAAAACGGGCAGGAAAAGAAATTTTGTTCCGGCGCGCGATGTTGTTTTAATTTGTGAAAAATAATTGTTTATATTTAGGTATGTTTGTCCCGACTATTGATCTTTTGACAGAAAATTTATTGTTGATAATATTTCCAAAAGTCTTTGAATATAATTTGTAAAAATCGTAAGGCATGAAGATTTCCTTGGAGTGATCTAATTGCTACCTACTGATCGTTAGATTCTTGAGGAATTTTAGGAATTTTAGAAGACGAAGACTTAGTTGATCCACTTCCAACAGAATCTTGAGTTACCTTAAGAAATCACTAAACGCCCCGATCGATCTCTTCCTCATTTCCGATAACTTCACCATTTCAGATATACTTCCACTTACCTCGTACATATCCGTATTCTTGTTCGCCACACCACCAGATCGCAGTGGATTAATGTCCACGATGACACCGCGCGTCGACCGCAACCATCTGTGGCCTGTGGTTAGTGCGGACTCTTTATCGTCACCTTCACCGTACTCTTCCGACTCGGAATCGCTACTACCACCAGACACCTGATACTGAGTGGCTTCGAAATCGTTTTGGGCCAACGGTTGATACGTCCGTTTGTGAGTTCTAGCGATGTTCATAGTTTCTCTTCCACGCACTTGTCAGGTGCGTGAAATGTTTTAGTAGATGGACACTTTAGGGACGACACTTGAAGGAAAAGAGAAGAAAGAAAGGATTATTTAGCGTCTTATTTTGTCATTATGTGTACTACTCTAAAGGGTTTATGGTTTTGTGGAAAAAAGTTATAATCTGTTTTGCATTTTTTATTATCAAAGATAAAAATTCCCGTATATAAGGACGCATGGAATAGAGCGTAAAACCGGTTGAAGATAAGAAGTTAAAGTTTCGCATGATTCAATTTAAAACTCTCAAACCGAGGATGTGGTGTTCGTCTGGAGCGCAGACAAAATCCATCTGTTTTCAATATCGCTTTTTAATAATTCCAAGGGCATCCCCAGGTCAAATGTCGACGCCACTTGACTTCGCCATCCCGTAATGCTCACTTTATCACTCGCTTGTTCGCGTTTCCCTCTTTGCTTGGAACAGGTTGTGACTTATCGCAAATCCTCGAACTCAATCTAGGGCAGGGCATTTCAAACTGGGAAGTTCATCCGCCCTTCCCAATCTGCACGTTTCCATCAATCAAAGCGAAATACGAAAAAAACCCCGGGACGTAGCACAGAAATGCGTTGGCCGACAACCGAGTACCACAGTACACAGGCTCAGAGTCTAAACGTGACCGAAAATCCCCGGCAAAATTGATGAACCTCTAGGTGTTTGTTGACAAAGTGCAGGCTTATCATTCGCTGTCGTTGTGGCGCGCGAGAGATCTCGATGTTACATAAAACGTAGTTTACCTTTGGAAAGTGCAATTTAACGCCAAGCTTAGTCCAAACAGGCGCAATATGAGAATGCGTTCACAATGATGCATTAATAACGGTGGAAACGGAATGTATTAAAGGTTACGAAACATTATGTTGTTTGGAAGGAGAAAAACTAATTTTAAAGTTATTAAACAAAAATCGCATCAAACTTTTTGCAAAACCCAAAAACTCTACAAACACAACTTACATCCTAACGATCACAAACACCAGACTTAAAGGCGATCGTTTCGAACATATAGGGAACTGAGAAAATATTGAACTTGTAACTGACAACACGTTTTCCTGGACAACTTCATCTGAGTAAACACATATGTATTTTGTGAGACGATATCGGCACGCGGTATGATAAGATACACCTACACGAGTACGATGACAATTTTGTTTCCAGGGGAAATTTCAGCAAGATATCATCGCTTTAGAGTGCACTTAAACTTTCTTCACATTGCACATCCGCCTAGCATTTGGTTAATTAATTTAAAATAAAGTATGCTTTAACATTCTGTACAGCATCTGCAAGAAAGTCATAATTCTCATCAACCACGGTTTAATACAATAGAAGATTTCACGACGGTGGTGATCGGTGATGATCGTTGCCCTTCACATTTTCCCTGCGGCGTTGTGCGACTAGCCGGTGTGTTGCAATAAACAAACAAAAAAACAACACAGCTGTTGCCTGCCACTGACGTGCACCACCAACACCACTAACGTTTACCGCGATCGCGCATGTTTTGTTTGTGAAGATGAAGATGCTCTCAATCTTGACCTCAAAATGTTCGAGCACACACACACACACGACGTAGATGATGGAGGCAAGATCGCGGCAAGATCGTTTTCCTCCTGCTCGCTTTGTTTCTTCTTCACTTACACGTGTGTACATACAGCAGCCAACGGTGATGTGTACGTTAAACGAATGTCGCTTGCTATGATGCATCAAAACCCAGTACGTAAAAACTCACCTTTTTCAAGATTATACCAAATTTTCGTTCCCTCACTCCTTGGAATCATTCGCTTCTGTTTATCGAGAGCGTTGTAAGAAAATCCACTGGAGCAATATACACGCGCAGAAGGTTTTCTTTGCACACGATATCACGTAACCAATCGGTTGTTCGTCACGAATGTAAGTATACTTTTGACATTTCGTTTGCGCGAGAACGAATCGATCGCAGTTCAGCAATTAACTTACACTGGTTTTACAAACCAAATTCCATAACTTCACAACGCGAAACACGTAAACAAAAAACACGAATACACCAAACTTTCTATTAGCCAAGGGGACACACATCCGGACACCGCATCCCAGCGAGATCGAAAGTCTTCCAAGATTCGGGCACGGTTTATCTCGCCTTCCCGGAGTGAAACGGCCGCGTGTTCGCAAAACGTAGCGAGAAATAAAAACCCCGCGATTCGATGCCAAGCAGCAAACCCGCCGTTGTAATACTTGTGCTGGCTACGTACAATGGGAGACGCGAGAATGAAATGTGAAAGAGTGAGCGGAAGATAACGAACAAGGTAGAGTGAGAGAGAGAGAGCGAGCGAGCTGTTGGTTGGGTGGAAAGAAAAGTGTCTTTACTTTTTGAAGGTAAACGAGAGTAACGGCAAATAATTATTACCTTGCTTATGTTATTTTACCAAAGGGTAGAGAGATGTATTATGGAGCGTAATAAAATTTGCAGAAATTATTAAAAAAGACAAAAATTTTGGGAACTTGAGAGCTTTTTCAACACCGATCCTGCCAGGAGTCGAACCTGGAATCTTCTGATCCGTAGTCAGACGCGTTATCCATTGCGCCACAGGACCCTTATTAAAAGGGTGCGTTAACTATGGATCAGGATCACAATAAGGAACAAATATTACATAAATATTACCAATGGATTTTTGAATTTTGTATAAATGCATGTTCCTCCTTCTAGTTCCCTCTCCTGCTAGGTCTCTTTAAATACTTTGTGTACTATCGCACTTTTATCGGCCTAAGAAGGATAAATACTTCTTATACTATAATTAAATACTAAATAATTACACTAAAATTAAAATTTATATACTAAAACCTCCTCATCATCGGTAAATAGGGTTAAATCGCGTTTCATTTTCTTATAAAAAATTGTTTGTAATCCCAAGAGCAATAAAAAATCACCATACATCCTCAAATTTTTTTTTCGGGTTATTCCTTCCCGCTTGTTAATTGCGGTAATTTATGCCATCGACGTTGGTAAGGATGAACCGGTCTCCTGGCAATTTGAAAAGGGCAGTGGTTCAGGTTCAGCGGACACTCAGCGACTGTCAGGGTAGATTATTAACGGTCCGTCTGCTCCAAAGCCCTTCCCAACAATGGCTTGAAAGACAAGATCCATAAAAGCGACGTGAACCCGTTTATATTAAGGACATCGTAATGTTTCTTTTTCTTTCAATGGTTTCCTTGGGCGAGCAGAGAAAAAAAAATCCAGCATCCCTGGTTTGTTCCGTACAAATAATAGATATTTTATTGCAAAAGAAAACAAGGCTTCATGTACCTCACGTTTCTTATAAATTTATGCTCTCCTTATCTTCATGTGATGAGAACTAAAGTTATTTTCGTAATGCAATTTACTAACCGAGACCGGATGTTTTGCTAGCAATACAAATAAATATACCTTTTATAATATATACCATACATGGTCAACAATTGTGGAATAGTCGAAATAGTGTTAGATGAATTAAAAATGGAATAATAATGCTGCCGATGACTAAATAATGGGAACGAGTGAAACCCAACGGCCTACCCTGGGATGACGTCGAACTGACACTGCATCGAACAGGAAATGCTCAAACACAGACGAGTGGAAAGAGTAACAGACAATTTATCGTCACACGAGCGGTGCAGTATCAGCATCAACAATATCGGTCCAATAGTAATAATAATTCCACCCCTGTGTTACTTTAGTTTCCACAGTGGATCAAGATCTTTAAACGGATCATTATTTGCTTCCTCCTTCACAGTGCTGCTTGCCACTTGGGCCGATTTCATCTGGTAGGATGTCAGTATGCCACCTACAAAAAAAAGGGAGAAGACATGATGAATGAGCGTACGGATGAAAAAGGCCACATTGCTTACGCTTGTTCAGTATGCCGTGCCCGTTGTTCAGCACAATCTGATAGGAAAGCTGAATCAGATTCGGATCGCGCAGTGCTCCCTTCCGTTGGCAACAGATCCGGTACCATATGTCGATCACATCTGCAAAGATGAAACAGCAAATTAGTTTTATCGAAACATTCGCTAGCAAATTTCGTTCGCCCAGCACTTACTAATCAGCAAAGGTTTCCGGGTTTGTGTCGCCAGTATGGTCACAATCGCAATCGTTATCAAACTGGATCGATCGGTACCATTCAAACAGTTCAGCACGAGCGGACGCAGTTGGGGTAGCTTCTGCTCGTGATTGTACTGCCGGTACGAATCGATCAAGTTCTGCGCTACCCCTAGAATCTGTTCCGGTGAGCTTTTCGACCACAGTTTCGGTTGCAGCAAGGCAACGGTAAGCGAATAGTCCGAACCGAGCATGCTGATGCGTAACGTACGTTCGGTACAGTGCGTAAGATCGAATTGCTTCATTAGATTCACCGATACATCACCATAGCTGAGCTCTTGACCTAATTCCGTTGGCCAGAAGGGATCCAAAAGCTGTGAGAAAGTGTTAAATATGTTTATATGTATTTTAACAGGCCAACATTAATAATCCTGAACGTCCTTACCTCATTAGCGGTATGCAAACAAACGATCACGTTTGATTTCTGGGACCAGATCATGTTCCAAAAATCGTTTACCGTGTTTGGGAGCGGCGTCTGTGCCAGAATGAAGTGAGGACATCCAAATCCGAGATCCTGTTAAGATTTAAATTGGGGTCACTTTTGAACTAAATTCGTTTCCGGTACAAAAGTATGTAAAGTATTGCATGTTCCAAAAAAACAATGTTTCTGTATTGAAACTGTACATAGAAAAAAGAAAACCTCCTTGTTTTGTAATACTGAATGGTATGATTCTCGGGTGGTTAAAATTTGCCAACATTAGCAGGGCTGGATTGTTAAAAGGGGGAGGAAAAAAGCATAAACTTACCAATTTTGTATCCTTTTGAAACTTTTGAGTTTTTTTTTCAAAATGTGAAAAAAGTTTGAAAAAAACGGAAGACAAAAATTAAAAACCGAGGAACAGAGAATCAATTTTCAAGCGTGCACAAAAAAAGCCATTTTCCATTCCATTCCATCTACGCGATTTAGTTACGCCGTTCGGTATCCTTTTTCTAACCTTAACTCTTTATCGCGCGAAGATGTGAAACATACCTTTACGTACACAGCGTTGATGTAATTGTCCGTATCGGTTGACAGCTGGACGCGGGCATGATCGTACGGGACGCAATCGATCGAGCGATTCTTTTCCGGAAAGAGACGGGCCACACTAACTTGACGCTTCGATTCTTCTTTTACCTAAAAATGGAATAAAAACGTTATATTTTATTACATTCAATCATCTATCGATCGGATTAAAGGGAGAAATAAATATATTTTTTAAAAACTAACAACTTTCGAACCTTCGTATCTTTCGTCTACTTACCAACAAATCCTGCAACTCTTTCCACTTGCTATCCAACGGCGTTGTTCCGTTCAGTGTCTTCACACCACTTGTTTCAACGAATTTTTCCAACCGTTCCACCTCCTTATGGAACCACTTCAATGTGGTCGCATCTTCGAACGGATCCGGTTTGGCAGGTCGTAAAAATACATTATCGGCCGGATTGGCAGCAGCACCGGACACCGTCGCCGTAGCACCACAAACCGATGCACTTTCCCAATCGAAGCTTGAGCTTAAATCCGAACAAAGGGACAAATTGTCTAGGCTTGGTTTGCGTTCCCCAATCGTCACCGAGCTCGGTGTGGCGGGTGCGTTTTGTACCGGTTCCGGTACACTCGTCACCTTCTCCTTTGGTGGTTCGACCGTTGCTTTCGTTGGTGTTAGTATAACGCTGCCCACCTCACTCCCATCAACGGTACTGCCCGCGATCGATCCAACGATGGATGATTGTGGTTGTAAAATCGGCACAGAAATCGGTGGAACAATGGCGGGTGAGAAATCGATCCCCGATAACAGATCGATATTTTTCGACTGGTTGACCGCCGTTTGCGGTGTAACGACCGTTTGCTGTTGCGGTGTTGTGGTAGATGCCGATGCGGTAGTTGTAGCACTCTGAGATCCAGTGCTATCTACGTACGAGTTCGTATGATGCGAGTAATGGGCAATGCTGGCCGCATCGTTCGGATTATTGCTGACGGTGTTAGATGGGAGAGGATTCTGCTGCGGGACGGTGGCTGCATCTGTGGCTTGCGGTGACAAATATTGGTTCGATTGTACGGTGGAGTAGGTGGACGTTTGGTGATAGTAACCGGTGGTAGGATTTGCATTAGGGGCGTAATAGGACGTATTTGCAGGTTGTCCTTGCGGGTACGATGGTGTCGCTGCAGATCCAGTGGAAATTTGATAAGGCTGGGAAGCGGATGAATCTACCGAAGGAGAAGCCGTTTGACCAGAAGCCGTGTACGTTGCGTTACCTCCTAGCTGAGGATTAGTCACGTACTGGTTCTGGTAGGAACCCACGGTGGAATTGGTTGAATCGTACTGAAAGCCACTGGTGTAGTCGTATGCTCCAGTTTGAGGATTGTATGAATAGCCCGGATGCGATCCATAAGATGCAGTCTGTTCCGTTTGATAAGGCGCTTGTTGGTAGTATTGGGATGTTGAAGAGTATCCTTGTTGCATCTGAGAACCGGGCTGTTGGTACTGTTGCTGACCGTTCGAAGTTTGACCATAGTTCCCGTAAGTCGCTACATCCTGAGTCGAAGAAACGGAGGACATTGACTCACTCGAGGATGTTGGGTATGGTGAAGGATAGGAATGGGGTTGGGACACTGTGGCATATTGATGTTGTTGGTTCATTCCAGCAGAATTCTGGTAACCCGAACTCTGCGAATATGAAGCATTAGTGCTTGGTCCAGCTTGTTGATTTCCGTAGTTTCCATCAGCCGTCGGTTGTTGGAGATTCATGTTGGAAAATTGTTGGTTCAACTGTGCCCAGGATGCTTGCTGTTGGCTGACATCGGTCGAAGAAGATGACGTCGAGGGAGCTGGAGATGGCTGTTGCTGGGGAATCACCTGCTGCTGACCATACTGTCCATAATCGTAACCGGTCGCTGGAGGATTCGGTGCAGGAATTTGGTTCTGATTGTAGTAGTAATTCGTAGCACTGGTGTTCTGGTACATGGGATTTACGTATCCCGTAGGAGCAGGTGAAACAGCAGGTTGCGATTGTGATTGTTGCTGTGTTGTGGAGTACTGATTGTAATCGTATCCCGTACCTGCGGCATTCACATTGGATCCAACTCCGTATTGCATTTGCTGTTGTTGCTGTTGCTGCTGCTGTTGTTGCTGTTGGTGCTGGTGATACTGTTGATGATAATTTGTGTACGAATCCTGATAGTAACCACTGGTCCCGCCTATTGACACTCCACCACCACCTCCCACAATCGGTGCCGTACTTTCCGAACCAACGGGGGCAGGCCGAACCGAGGGTAAATGATTTGCCGGATTTTTATCCACTCCGGCAGCTTTAATAGACCCTAGCGTGATAGTGCCCGCTTTGAGATAGTCCTTCAGCTTCGGTCCACCACTTCCACCGCTGCTTCCGGTTGTCGTAGCTCCACCGCTACCACTTACAATCGTTGCCACGGCAGCGTTATCGATCGAGGAACGTTTTAGCACATTGCTCGACTTAAGCTTCTGGTTGCGTTCCTCCTCCTGTACGTCACAGGCGGCCTTCACCCGGGAGTACAGCTTCTGTACATTGCTTTGCAACTTTCTGTAGAATTCTAGCCCCTTGGCACTTTTGGAAAGCAAATCTTCGTACACATCAAACGACGCCGAAAGGGAGGAAAAGAACTGATCTCGCTTCGTTTTCACATCGGATAGACTCTTTAGCGTAGGGGCACACTTTGCGTACACCTCTGTCAGTGCCTTCAGAATGTTTCCCTGTGCTTTCATGTTTTGCTCAAGCAGTCCCACCAACTGATCGTGCTTGGACAGTTCCTTCCGGAACAGTTCGTCCATCTTTTGCTTCTGCTCCGATCCGCCCTCCAGTGCGATTAGCTGCGACGTAATGTCGTCCTCGGTGACGTTGTGTCGCAGATCCTGATACAGCTTAATGCGCTGCAACTTCATTTCCTTCACCTTCTGCACGATCGTGTTTAGCTCCTGGAATACACCATCGTCGATCTTCTCCGCGCAGACCGGTATCTGTGCCTTTATGTCTGGCAGCGGCTGTGAAAGGATCTTCAAATTATGCACATGCAGTCCCATCGCCTTCCGCAGCGTGTCGTTGCTTTCACCTGCTTTGTTGTGAGCCTCCTGGTACTTGGCTAACTCTCGACCGAGCTCTACCATATGTGCGCCACCGTTCGACCTTTGCCCAATTTTTGCCTGATACTGCTCTTCCCGGATTTCATCTTGCCGAAGCAAATTTTTTATCTCCTTCAGAGTGAGTTCTACATCCGAGCAAGTGTCCGCAAGGGTGGACATCGATTGTACCAGATCGGAGATGGCGTTCGGTTTGGCTTGCAGTTCTGCGCAACGATCGACCAAACCCTGAGGGAGACGCTTATCATCCACTGCTCGCGGTGCCTCGATTGCGTCCAAATTAAGCGAGTCGATAAAAGTTTGCAGTTCCGCTTCCTTGTCGTCCAGCTTTGAACCGATCGTGCGAAGCAGGTTGGCCTTTTCCTCACTGTACATGGAGCTACTTTCGTGTGCCTTCATCGGCACGAGTCGATGAAATATGTCCTCTCCCATCGCATCCGGATCGATCACGTTAAAGGCGATCCCATTCACCAGATTCGCCCCCTGCACGGCGGAAATGGCACTCAGGTCCGGTACCTCCTCGTGATAGATGAATTCGTTTTCATTTTTAGCCGATTTGCGCTTCGCTTCCACCACATCCATCGTGAATTGGAGTGCCTCGTTCACTTGCTCGATCTGTGCCAGGCCCTTCGATTCTTTGCGAGCTTCCTCCAGCTTATCGAACGACGCCTGGTACAGTGCGACTCGTTCGCCCATCTTCTGCTGCTCCTCCGACTGTTGTCCCTGGTACAGCAGCAGTATGCAGGAAAGATAGGAAATTTTAAATCGCACATAACGACGCCACTCCTTAAATTGCTTGCTGCCGACGATGTCCTGAATGCGGCCATCGTCACCGTTCTGCGTGAGCAGCGCTGCCAGTGCCGAATTGTAGTAGCTCACGATCTGTGCTGTCACCTTCGCGATAATGCCCGATTTTCGATTATCGCACAAACTTTTCTCCATGATACATTCCTGTGCCTGGGCGAGACAAAGCGCCTGCATAAAGATGAGCAATTCCGTGGAAAGATCACCCTGCAGTAGCAGCGCATAATTGTCCTTCACATAGCCGTATGCCCATGCCGCACACTGGAAGTGTGTGCATGCTTTCTTCATGCTTTCCGGATCGGATCGACTCTCGGCGGCTCCGAGCTGCGTGTGCAGAGCGGCAAAGTTGTGCAGCACGACGGCCATCTCGTATTTGATGTTCCATCGCATGAGCACACAGCCGGAGTACAGATCTTTCCAGTGGAACGATAACATTTGCTGTCCTTCGCTAACCGTTCCCAGCAAAAAGCGGTTCTGGATCGAGTGTAGCTGGCAGTAGTAGCGACGAATAGTGGCCGTTCCTTCCACATCCCGCGTAGGCCTTACGGCATTTCCACGGAGTTGCTCGAGCTGGTAGCATTCCTTGGAGTAGGATGCCGGATCTTCCTGGTAGTACTCCGCTATGTACTGTGAAGCAACAGAAAGAATACATTATCGAGGTCATCGGGAAGATATGGAACTCGCTAATTCAATTTAATCAGTGACGTCCACATAAAACGATGAATCATCTTCACCACAAAACATACCTGTTTCAGGGCAGAGAAGTTGGTCTGTTCGGGGCTCGTTTTCAGCTCGAAGCTAACCATCGGCATCCGCGGTACTGCCTCCATAATGGAGTGAACGTATAGATTTTCAACCCGAACGAATTTAGCACTTTTTGAGGTGAAATTTTCCAACACAAGAGCACTCTTTTCTTTCTTCTCCGAAGCACCAAAACTATTTGTTGTTTTTTTTCTCACTTGACAAAACAACTGCCGATTGTCACTGTGGGAGGACCGGTGGGCAAGAACAATACATTTTTGAATAACAAATTTTATGATAATTAATTTTCTATCACAAAACAAAAGTTGCGGAAAATTAAGCTCTTAAATATTGTTTTTTTAATGTACATTGAACGCGCGAAATCATATTTTCAATCGAGAAATAAGGAAAACATTTAAAAAATTCAATTACTTGCGTTTATGAGCCACTGAGTCGAATACTACACCGACCGCAACCTGGGCTAAGGTTTTTCCTTTGCTGTCAAATAAAACATCATCATCATTTTCGCGGACGGCGGACGGAAGGCAAAAGCAATTGCTCGCGAAATAACCAAATAATTGCGTTGTCTGCGGTGCAAGAGTGCAAAAATCATTGCACCTCTGCAGGCAACGTTCCGGGCAATCGTATCGAACGTAACGAAAGTGCCACAGTACGCAGCGGGAAAGCAGTACGAAACGTGCGAAATCGGGTGACCGTGTGAGTGCAGTGTGAAAAGCAGTGAAAAAAGAGAAAAGCAACCCCACTCGGTGTGCGCATTATTGCGTCTGGAAAAATGGTTCCACCATCGTCGGAAACAGTGTGCTGCACTGCTGCCACCACACGTTGGTCAATTTTTTGAATCGAATTCAGCCAGGGAGTCGTCGGCTTTCCGTGCGGAAGTGTAGAAAATTCTTCACAAAGCAGCACCAGTGGTTAGTGGCGGGGCAACTGGGCGGAACGAACATCGCTCTACGCACCCTGTGGTTGGTCGTGTGTCTGCGTGCGTGCTCGTGCGTAGTGTGTTCTTTTCGCGTAAAAGGGGTGTAGTAGCCACGCGCGGAAAGGGTGTGTGTATTGACGACGAACGGAGGGGGAACCGAGTGAGAGAGGGCAGCCAACTTCCGCTCGCCGCCGGGGTGTGAATAAAAGTTACAAAGGTAAGGGACGGGGCCTGATATACAGGCTCGTGAAACGAAGGGTTGAAATTGTGCAACCAGCGGCTTAAATTCGTGCAAAAATCTTACCCCCTCTAGCCTCTTTCAGCTCATATCAAGGATCACCGAGTTACAGTGTGCAAAATATAAATCATTAGAATGATCTAAATTAAGTCTCGCTGAGGAGATGCATAAATGAAGATACTATCATATTACTGGCTCACTAGTGAAACAAATGTATATTGCTTTAAATAAGCTGTAACCCCCTTCTAACCTTGTTTGGAGTTTGAGACAATCAATACTGTCTCCACCGGCTTTTATGAAACGTTTTTTTTTCCCTTCGCAGCGGTTGTATCACTTGCTATCTAAGCAAAGAACCTTGCAATTTGCATTGCACTAATGCACAGTAAGCTACAGAAAAGCTCATCGGTATACAAACAGATTTTCCTAATCATAGTCAACTAGATTGCATTTAAAAACTAGAGAAAGTATTCATTAGCTACATGCACCACAACCAACAACTCTGTACTGACTGAAACTGATGTCGAAAATATCGATTTTTTTGTCCCTCACTGTATGAACGGTACAGTTCATAATGCAGCATCCAACGGAGGATCACCGTTATCGACGACCCGGGTCATGAGCTCCGAGTGCTGCATCTGACCGAAACCGGGCCGAGAAGCGAATCGTCGGGAACTCGTTTAGAATAGTCGTGGCTTTTATCGCGCATTCTATTCGGACTGTTTGGGCTAACGAATTAACCAGTTTGCACGATGGAACGTTAGAAGTTCCGCTACGCGTTAGGGACAGGTTCTTCTTAGTTCCATCTACGACTCGTCTTTCGCGGACGTACAAATTTCTACTCTCGAACCACCCGTTGAAAAAGGGTTTTGTAATGGTTCACGTAACATTAGTGCAGCTTATGGCGGACAGTTTAAATTCTAAAAAGAAAAAGGTTCATTTAACTGCCTCACGTACTGAAAAATGGTGAAAAATGGGAAAATATTCTTATGTTTTTTTTCTTCTCCCACTTGCAGATAGATACCGTGTGGGGTTGGGCCTCTGCCCCGCTGCGTCTAGCGGCCAACAGAATGGGTGACGTACTCATATCGGATCGCCCACCGTCACCGGCGAGGTAAGTTGGCACCTGCCTGCTTTTTTTCTTCTCACCCACCTCGCCCAATTGTTTACCTTTATCTACCGGTTTATCACACCCATCACAGCAGACTATCACACACCTCGGAGAAACATCCCCGGGTGACGCTGCAGGAGCTGAACGTGTTGCGCCGCCACCGGGAGCTCTGCGACGTGGTCATTAATGTGAAGGGACGCAAAATATTCGCCCACCGGGTCATCCTGTCCGCCTGCAGTCCGTACTTTCGTGCGATGTTTACGGGCGAGCTGGAAGAATCCCGCCAGACTGAGGTTACCATCTGCGATATCGACGAGAACGCGATGGAACTGTTGATCGACTTCTGCTACACGTCCCACATCGTGGTGGAGGAATCGAACGTGCAACCGTTGCTGCCGGCCGCCTGTTTGCTGCAGCTCGCCGAAATACAGGACATTTGCTGCGAGTTTCTTAAGCGTCAGCTCGATCCGGAAAATTGTCTCGGAATAAGGGCGTTTGCGGATACACACTCGTGCCGCGAGCTGTTGCGTATTGCGGACAAATTCACCCAGCACAACTTCCAGGAGGTGATGGAGAGTGAGGAGTTTCTGTTGCTTCCGGTTGGCCAGCTGGTGGACATAATATGCAGCGACGAGTTGAACGTACGGTCGGAGGAGCAGGTTTTCAATGCCGTTATGGCGTGGCTCAAGTATAACGTTGCCGATCGACGGCAGCATCTGGCCCAGGTGCTACAGCACGTACGAATGCCACTACTCAGCCCAAAGTTTCTGGTCGGCACGGTTGGTTCGGATTTGCTGGTACGATCCGATGAAGCCTGCCGGGATTTGGTGGATGAAGCGAAAAACTATCTGCTGCTACCGCAGGAACGTCCGCTAATGCAGGGACCTCGGACGCGGCCCCGCAAGCCAACGCGCCGCGGTGAGGTGCTGTTTGCGGTGGGTGGTTGGTGTTCGGGCGATGCGATTGCTTCGGTGGAACGGTTCGATCCGGAAACGGCCGACTGGAAGATGGTGGCTCCGATGAGCAAGCGACGGTGCGGTGTTGGTGTGGCGGTGTTGAACGATCTGCTGTACGCGGTCGGTGGTCACGACGGTCAAAGCTACCTGAACAGCATCGAACGGTACGATCCACAGACGAACCAGTGGTCGTGTGATGTGGCGCCAACGACCAGCTGTCGCACGAGTGTCGGTGTGGCCGTACTGGATGGATTCCTGTACGCTGTCGGCGGACAGGACGGTGTGCAGTGCTTGAACCACGTCGAACGATACGATCCGAAGGAGAACAAATGGTCAAAGGTTGCGCCGATGACAACGCGACGGCTCGGCGTGGCCGTGGCTGTGCTCGGTGGTTATCTGTACGCGATCGGCGGTTCCGATGGCCAGTGTCCGCTAAACACGGTCGAGCGATACGATCCGCGACAGAACAAATGGTGCGCCGTTAGTCCAATGTCGACGCGAAGGAAACATCTCGGTTGTGCGGTGTTTAACAACTTTATCTACGCCGTGGGAGGACGTGACGACTGTATGGAGCTGTCGTCGGCGGAACGGTACAATCCACACACCAACTCCTGGAGCCCGATCGTCGCAATGACGTCCAGACGCAGTGGGGTAAGAATCAATAGAACATGCAAATTGAAGCACTACGGGACCGTCTCTTATATTCGGTTTGAATTTTACAGGTTGGACTAGCGGTGGTAAATGGTCAATTGTATGCTGTCGGTGGTTTTGACGGTACTGCCTATCTAAAGACGATCGAGGTGTACGATCCGGAAACGAATCAGTGGCGCCTGTGTGGCTGTATGAACTATCGCCGGCTAGGTGGCGGTGTCGGTGTGATGCGTGCTCCCCAAACCGAGAACTACATGTGGTAAATAGTTGCTTTTGCCCTTCCCATTAAAAACCCTTTTGCCCGCCCCGTCCGTTGTGCTCCTTCCGCTAGGCGCTGGCGCTCCAGACTCTCATTTTCCGCCTGCCGATTGCACCCCCTTTTTCCATGCAGAATTCAAAAGCTCCCGGTCCGGCTATTTCATATAGCCGGGAGCGTGTTTCGTATTGTGATAGGATGAGCGTTGAGAAATGAGAACAGGCCAGCACACGCAGTACATTTAGAGATTTAGTACTAATACTGTCTTCTAAACATAAAACACACAAAGCAACGAGTTAAAAGAACGTTGTTTTATGTTCTTGTGGAGATAAACGATAATGGAGTGAGTTCTTGTTAGCAACCATTTGCCTGTTTTGATTTTATTCATAATGCAGAAAATCGCGTGTGTGTGGCTTGTCATTCTAGTTATACGATCTTTAACTCGGTTCGGGTGTTGAGTGCATTATGCATACATTTATCTAATAAATCATCCGATAAAGTATAAAACTTTGATATGTTTAAAAATTACCCCTAAAAAATTGAACTATTTTTTGCCAAGCTTAATAATTAAACTTTTGTTTTATTTGCCGATTGAGCAGAGATTTCTAGTATACAAAAAATAAAATAATTGGTGGAGTTTTTTCAAAACTTCTGTTTGTTCCAATTTGCTAGAATTCACTCAAAAAATATAAACATTCAATGAATTATGGCCACGGAACGCCAAGAAACGAGTTAAAGATTTAACTACCGTTGCCTTTCATTTCGTTCCACTACATCCACCGCAATGCTTAGTGTTCATCCCCATCTCACCATTTGCATCCCGCACATCATCACTTTCTCTAGTAGGTTTTCATCCCCCTCACCAAAAAACCATTGAACCGCTTAACCCCACATCCCCCACTGCCTCAGCACATATCCATGCGCTGTGAGTAAAAGTGTGTTGCTTGCTTACTTCTGTTTTGTTTTCTTTTTTATGTTTTGTTTTTGATTTGCTCATTTAACATCATACTTCTTTCTTTTACTTACCTTTACTTTTAGGATTCGCAAAGATTCCGTTGTTTAACATTCACACAAAACACATTCGGCCAGCTTCTGTTCTTCGCTTTCGAACGGCACGAGGCAGGATTATTCAGTGCGGCTATTCGATGGTGTGTCGTGGAACAGAAGTGGTCCGTAAAAGTAAACGCCGTACGTTTCATACTGACTATCACATAAATCACCTTAGATTCGCACCGACAGGCGGAAGCGAAAGCAAAACAGTGCAGCATGATCTTTCGCACGGGTGGTGCACGTGCCAGAGGTGTACATTTGCACGATTTAAATCAAAAGTTTAATTATGATTCTTGATTTCAACACTCACACACATACATACACTCACTGCCAGCATACGGTACAGTAGCATGCGGGACGATTTCAAATTTCAACCCAAAGAAAGTGAAATGCGAACATAAGACCACATAAGTAGGTAGAGGAACGCATAGACAACAGAATGCATCAACGCTTAACAGATAAACGAATTAAAAGCTACCCATTCATCCCAACACCAAAACAACACACACGCACCCATTATGAAGGCATTAGTATGTAAGGATAAGTTCCCAGTATAATTTCTTCAGAAAAGAATTAACACACACTAACGTTAATTGTTTGATAAGCGGTTGTTTTTTTCGTATTCAAACTTAGCACCTTTTTTTACTTCCGTTTTCGGAAGTGTGTTTACCGGCAGAGCAAAAAGTGTCCAGCAATGTGGGTTATCGTTGCCTAGCAACAGGTGAAACATGTTTTGATAAAGCGATTTTTTTATATTATTATTTATACAACTTCATCCTTTTTATGTGCACTTTTGCTCTTTTGCTCTTTGGATGGTGTACAGTTATTAAAGTGTGTGTGTGTATTTTTTTTATTTAATTTCAAATCTTTTTATAAAGTTTATTATCTTGCGAAATGTGTCCCGATTAGTGTTGGTTCATACATCCATAAATGGTTATCATTGTAATCAATTAGCTAAAATATGTATTCCCGTTTACCGATTGGTTGGTATTAACGGCAATCTAATCAAAACGTTAATGGATAACTTGTTTCTTTTTCTATGCTTCATGTGTGTACGATGACACATCAAGCTTGTACATAGGTCCTTCACTCGATGGCATCCAGATCTCAATCTCTTTACATTCAATGAAGTTATCGGAACAACCTTCCGTGTAACTTTATTGCATGGGCAATAATTCTCTAGCCATCGTGAAGATGAAGAGTTGCGTTTTAGAATGCGAAGTTAGTAGTTTCATGCACACGCTTTACACATGAATCACCACCGCATGTGCTTTTAATGTATTCATTGTGTTGCAAACATGTGCTCCGTTATATACTGTTTTCATTTTCTGCACGATGCATTCTTTCGATATTTAGTTCAAGAGTAAACAAGGTTCTTCTGCAATTTAAACTGTGCAAAATAATGTTTTAGCACATGTACAGAACGTAAAATCCATTGTGAGCAGTTGGTTTCCGCTTTCGTATCGTTGCGGATCACGCTTACACTACGATGAAATGCTAAACTCAAGAGCAAACGAACTTCGGAAGTGGTCACAAAGTATTAGAAAAAAAGAAGAAAAAAAAAGCAGAAGAAAAATGCTGCTCCGTTTAGAGTGTAAGCCCCTATCGTTTAAGGATTTATGCTCAGCAACGCATAGACAATTGTAAATGGTTTCTCAGCAACTAAACGAAAATCGAAACAACTATGTCGACAACTAGTGAAAGAGTAGTGGTATCAACTAGTGTTAGCCTGAAGGAAGGAAATTTTATGCGCTGGCGTAACTCGATCGAAAAAAAAGGGAATGCTTCCACAGGTTTTCGACAGTTTCCCATTTCCATCTTCCCCCTTCTCTGTCCCGTTAGAGTATGGGATTTAATTGATAGGCATTCAAATCGATAAGATATGTTGATTAACGATTGATTTATCAGAATTTCGAAGAATTATAGCGTTGTCGCTTTATCTGTCCATAAGAAAAAAAAGAAACGTCGCCCAGACGTGGTCGTTATCTATTAGCGTACTAAGAAAATTAGAAAAACAAAAAAAAAAACGGATCAAGATACATCAATACAGTCAAAGGAAAAAAGAAAAATGTATCGTCTTTCGTGATTTGTTTGTCTGGAAGATTGTTACTATCGGGTCTAGGACTTCCTTGATCGTAAGAGCTGCTTGATTGCAGGATTGTGTTTGCAAACGTAGAAATCCAGGAACGCAGACAACAAATGCGTAAAATCACTTTCGGCAGTAAGTGCTTCTTATAAATCTTGTGGCTTAAAAAACCAATCCCACTTTTTGTATAAAGCAATGTTTCTCGTCGTAGCTAATGGTTCAGTTTTCGTTTCGTACGTTTCGAGCGCTTCGGTTTCGTTTAAGATTCGCAACAGATTAGGTTTGGTTAAAGTATCGCTCATCGGTTTAGTTATCTGCTAATTTATTAGATTTGGTGAAAATGGAGAAAGAGATTTAATTGTTGATGCTAAAGAACTGTACGAATGTGATTAAGAAGAATATTAAAATTATATATAACAAAAACAATGTACATCGTAACAAGACGAACGCAAGTTGAACAAGCTCCTTCCATTCGTTGTATCTTCGTGATGACATACTTTGGAACCATGGTTCTATTCAGATTAACCTTTTTTGTTTGGCGCCGTTTAGACTCCGATATCGTTTGCTGTAAGCGGTTCGAACCGTTCCATTACTCTAATGTGTTTTTTAGTTGAAACATAGATTAGACGACGTATTTTTAACATACCGAACCGAGATAGTGTAAGCTAATCTTTTATCACTTTATGGACGTTAACTGCTGGGGTCTCAATGTTGTGATAATCCAATGAACATGGAGTACGCGTAAGCTACGTTTAGTTAGTTGTCCATCGCACCGGTGAACGGTTTAGTTTCCTCCCTTAGTAGCATGGTGTAGTGAACAAACTTAAGCACAATGTCGAGAGAACCTGTCAAAAATGTGCGATCAACGAGGACCGTCATAAGAGAACAACCACATGTGTCGCTTGATAGTGTAGCGACGTTAGCGCCATCTGTTGGAAGTGTATCGGGACTAAAGCTCGGCGGTTCTTCGACTCCAGTACCCACCGGGATTGGTGAACCATTGACGGGACGCAGTGTGGACACGTTCTCCTCAAATCCATACGGGCAGCTCGGCGTCACTGCGTTTACCGAAGGTGTTTACACGAACGATGGTCACATTAACCCGGCGTTTAGTGAGGCGGTGGTGGAGAGTACTGGCCGAATGGTTACGGATATGGTCGGTGAGGAGACGATGGAAAAGTTGGAGCAACGATATGCGAAGGCAGTGGATACAGTCACCGATATCGAGTTGTCGGCGGGACAGATAGCGTTGGCTGGACGTTCGCTGGACTATGTAGCTGGCGGTGAAGAGGAGGAAGCGTTAGAGATGAGACAAGAGGTCCTCGTAGACGATGACCCGGACGCTGGTGAATTGCCTGATGCATTTTCCACCGAAATATTAGAACCAGAAGCAGATGCGATCGCGTCGGATCTTCACGAACTGGATGCAGACCAGCTGGGACAAATGGCAACTGCCCCGGGATATTTACCACAGATGGAGGTAAGTTACATCGAACTAAGAAACATACGTCATATCTATCGACCTTAGGTAATTTTTTATCGCTCGAACCAGACGAATGCGGACAGCTGATACGAACTGCGAATTACTTAACTGTTGTGCGTGGAATTTAAACGCCTTGATAACGTCTTTTCGAAACGTGACTCGTCGTGCCGTTCTGTGGATTATTTACTTATCAGCCGCTACAAACGCTTCGCGGTCTCGACCTGCTGCAGGGGTCCTCTAAATCGCTCACGGTCCACCCTGAACACCGCCGTTCAGGTTCTGTAGATTAACTATCTTTATTCACGAAACGATTATTACGAACGCACACAATTCGGTTTCACAAGATGATTATGAAGTATTCGAAGGAGTACCCGGTACCTTCTTACCTACACGATTCTCACAAAAGAGAATAAAATTTTTAATTTAAAACCATTCCACTAACTGCAAATGTGTTTCAGGACTCATAGCCAACATGCGCCACGCAAGATGATAAAGCTTGGCGATTAGCAACGGAGTTCAAATGCTTTCCTCTTTTTTGTAAAACGAAACCTTTGTACCGCAATAATGGGTGGTTTGTTAGAGGAGAAATTCTTTGCTAAATGTAGATTTTCCCCCCAGGCCGGCACCATTTGTCATGTTGGTGCTTACCCTACCAGCTGCGCAATGCGTTTTACGCTAGGGAATTTTCGTTTTATTTTTGCTCTAATTCTGATGGCCGGAATCATACGAAATGAGTGATGTCATTGGCGTATTACAACGCAAACATACGCGCGCATAGCAAGGGTTGTTGCGTTTTGGCGTGTGCGTTTCAGGCGCTTGTTTGGACGCGACGATTTGCGCTAGTGTTGGTTGCAATTTGGCGTAAAGCAACGAGACCCGTAGATCGGGTTAGCGATGATGCTGGTTGATGCTATATGTAGGGTCACTGCTTAGAATCGATTTCAACGTCAACCGGTGTGGTGCGTGGTGTGGACAAAATGGTGCGATAATGTGTCTTTTAATATAATAAACACACGACACAGAGAGAGGTGTAATGTGAGTGTTTCTTGCAGTGATCAAAGCAATAAAATTTGGTCTATAAAGCAATAAAGGAGCATGAATTTCAAGTGTCCACTGTGCGAGTCGTTGTTCGACACACAGGATGACCTTGGTGAGCACGTGAAAGAGGAACACACGGCGTACTACTACGACACCTATCTGTTGGTGCCGATGGTGCTGAATGACCTCGCGACGATTGGAACGACCACCACCACCGTGCTTACCACTCCACCAACTCTTTCGGTACACGACTCTGTTGAGCTGCATACCTATGCTGAACCGAGCATTCTAACTCTGTGTGTCGCATTGCTTTTTTAGGCACCCGATGGGGCTGAAGCAGATACGGATGGATGTTGTTGCTGCTGCGGAGACGATGCCGGCGGTGACGACGATCTGTGCGGTTGTGGAGAAATGTGTGACATGTGCGGCTGTGGAGGTTGCTGCGGTTGTGGTGGGCTTTGCGGCGACTTATGCGACTGTGGCGATTGTTTCGGGTGCGGCGATTGCATCGGCTGTGCGGACTGTCCGGATTGCTGTTCGTTCGATTGCTCCATAATGTGAGCCAAGGTTGGTTCCGTTTTTTAAACGAACAACTACCGTCCATCGTGGCCACCGGCTGCTCAATATCCGTTAACAAGTGTACTTTAAAACTGTGCCGTGTGTATCTGTTGAATTAAAACGCTCGAAACGAATGTGCCAAAAGAACGTGAGACCTTATAACGTTCGATCTGTGCAGTAGCAATAGGATGATATGTTGCCAGCTTGACGGATTGACGACTTCTAGAAGTGGGTTATATTTTGTTCTTACGTAGACTCTTAGCTTTTTGTGTACAGTAAACGTGGAAAGAGGGAAACGATCGATATTGTAACGCGCACGTGTTTAACGGGTTTGTCGCTAGACCGCTTATCGATACGCCAAACAATTTCTTCACTACAGCCTTCCCTGCTGTGTTCAGTATTTTTAGTGTATTTTATACGTCAAATGTTTACACGAAAATATAGATAAGATTATCTTGGAACGTGTCGGAGTACATGTGTGAAGATTATGTTTTGTTTTGTTGCGAGGTTTAATTATCTTTTGGATTGGTAATTAATTTAAAATAAGAAAATATGTATATATAAAAAAACTGTTGATTTTTGCATCTTATGCTTTCAAAAGTTATTTTTTAAAAAACATTCAATTCTCACCTGTACAAAGTCATAATTAACGGTACAGAACAGAAGAATTTAAAATAATGTGGAGCACCCGTTGTGCAGCAAGTAAGCGCCCTCTATCCGTGAGAGTTTGTACTGCGTGTGTCAACGGTAATGCATGCTGGCAGCTGAACACACGCGAGACGACCGAATACTGTCAGTGCACACAATTGTCTACCTTCAGGCGCACACCGCACAGTCGAAACGATGTTAACATATTTTTGAACCGTTTATATTTATCCTCCACCAAAAAAGGACATTGCACCACGATTCACACCGTAAAAGAGCGCACGATAAGAAGACTGAACGCAACATTATTTGGTTCGTATTTGTGTAATTCGTTTAGCAGAGCTGCAATCATGCCACTCGATAAACAACCACCGTGTGGTACGAGCGTATGGTAAAGTTTAGGGCCGGACCTGAAACCAATCGTGTGGACGTGCTGGTTCTGGTAGCTCTTACTTTAAACGTACTTCACCATCTGAGTGCTGTGGCGGGAACGGGCGGATCATGATGGAACCGGACCGTGGTATTGCTATAATGAACTTCAAGTGTCCGCTCTGTGATATGCCCATCGAGTCTCAGGAGAAGCTGAAGCAACACATCAAGGTCACGCACAGCCATTACTACTACGATACGTATCTGTTTCCACCGGAAATGTTGTTCCCGGGTGCATCGTCCAGTGCAACGGCAAACGTGGAGGGTGTGATCAGTAACGAACCGGTAAGGCGTTGCGGACAAGGCGGCTAGAGCAGGCTTGAGCATTTTTAAAACTGTTTCCTTTCATCATCCCATTTTAGCTTTCCACACAGGAAGTGACAATCGAGCAGGCGGAAGAGGAATGCTGTACCTGCTGCGGCTACGAAGAGTCCGGGCAGGGTGGTGACTGTGGCTTTTGTGACTGTGAGGACGATGCACAGGGCGAGTGTGACGACTGTCTGGTGATGTGAATCTGGCCTACCCTTCTACCGCAACTCTGCTTTATTTCCGTTTCTATTTACTTCGTTCGACATGCATGCCAAAGCTGGGGAGATTCCGATACTAACAGCGGAAACAAACGCTGCTCCATAAGCGCAAGCATATTAAATCAATACGAAACGACAGCACGTACCACCATCACCAGCCTCACACCAAAATTTGCGTTTGCCTGCCTGACAAAGGATGTTTTATTCGCTCGAAAGTGCCTACACACAATCTGTTTTTCTATGTCAGCGTGCACACCGAGAAGTAAATGGAAGTTTTGCAACAACAAAAAGAATTGGAAAAGCACAGCACATTTGCAGTCCACCACAAAGAAAGGAAGAGAAGCATGCCACCAGAATCCGGAGGTGGCAGTGAAGGAGACAATTGTATTACAGCATACACTCTACCAAGGCACAAACATAATGTCACCAGAAAATAGAGAAAATTCAATCGGATATGCCAAAACGCTTGCCTCCTTTGGATGGAGAGGTAATGGCCAAGGACACAATGCTTCCTTCTCAACGGATAAACCCTCCACGAAAGACTGTAAATGTCCTCCTTTTTATCTCACCAGTTCCAAGTGTCAATACGCTCCAGACATCCCAAACAAACCACCGATTAAGTGTTAAGATTTAGAACGATACACATGAGCTTTCTCTATTTGCAATCCAAGCTGATCCCCGGGTCTCTGTACGGGTGTTGATACCCGACACCGGAAGGGTGAAGTTTTTCTCAGTAGCTTTAAAGAAACAGAAACAGATTTCATTTACGGATTTCTCTGTCACGCTAGGATGTAGTGCTGAATGTTAGGATGTTCAACCTTGTAGCAAGGAACGTGTTTGAGGTTAGGTTTAGAAAGCAAACAGCAAAACTTTTACTCATTGTTAACAAGCGTAGAAGCGGGAGTTGGTAGTAGTCGATGTAAGTATGTGTACTGTATGTGTGCTTATGGTTCTAGTTGATAGATGGCAAGAATGGCAATACTTAGACTGTAGTACGATACACGATGCACTCCAATACGGTATGATCATTAGCCTAATGGGTTTACTTAAAGTTAGGAGAGTCTGATAGCGTATAACGAACAGGACGAACGTGTAAATTTTACGAAAGGATTGACTCGGAGGTCATATATAGTACATAGTACCAGTATCCGTTAACATGATGCTGTACAATGATAATGATGTTGTGTAGCTCAAGAATTCTTATTTTCCATTGCCAAAAAAGAACAAAACCGCGCTGTAAAACGTAGAATACAAGACTGTAGATGAAATCACCTGTAGTGCAGGGTATGGCACCAAGTGCTGTCAAATAAGTGACACAAATGTCCCCCCTTTATCATCACACTCCCATTATCCCGTTTCCCACTGCGATGGAATTGCATTTCTAGCCGTGACTTGCCTATTTCCACGTAGGTCTTCTGATATTAGCACAGAGTATAGAATAGGAACTCACTCCACAACTCACGGTGATCGTTTGTGTTAGAGTACGAAATGGATCAGTTTTACCTGCCGATATGATGTTAAATTCCAGTTGAGAAGATTTTATAACTAACATTAAACCCCATTCGTAACCATTTCTTCCCCAAAAGCTTTGAAGTAGACCTTCAAGCTGACCTCAGTTAAAGAGATAGAAGATGAGCAGGGGGAGCTTTAGCTCGTAAGTTGTATTGTGTTTGATATATGATTTAAGTAACTAAAAGAAACGCCAAAAGAGCTACTATTCGGTGTGATTATCTGTTTTATATATTGGTAGTTGCACTAGGAATAACAAATCAAGCTCACCAAAGACACGTATAATGTATAGGATATACATACATGATATAGCTCTTACCTGTTACACGTACTTTTAGCGCATTGAACGCACTCGTAAGCGAACTTTGGAGTACATTTGGAAGGTGTTGAGAGACGATATCAATCGGATACGCACAAGCAATCGATGTGTCCATCTGGCATGGATCACGCTGTAAGTGGAAAAAGAAATGTTTGGAGAAAATTAATAGAGACGAATATTGAAAAAAAATATTGAAAATGAATAAAGGCGAAAATCGGAGAAAAAACAAGTGATTAGTATATAAACTATTGAGCAAACTGTTTGCTGTCATTCGCATGACACAATTCCTCAAAAGGTAAGCGTTGCGCCTTAACTACAACAAAACAAATTGATAAAAACGCCTTAAGGTATGCAATTACGATACAAAGGACCATTTTTCGTATTTTTTTTATCTTTTTAGGCATTTCATTTCCAAGATGACCGACAATGCTATTCGTACAACTGATACACGTGACTTAGTTATTTGATAATATACAATATTGAATTCCAGACGCACCTCTGAGATATTAGCATCAAATTTATACTGTCTTCAAACATACTCATTTATTTTATCAAGCTATATGGTCAACCCGCGAGTTCTCTTCTTGTTCTGAATTTTACTCCGATGTTTGGCTCTGAATATTTGATTATTCTCCGTATCCTACCGTGAATTCATCTGCGAACGCCTAAAAGTAAGCAATCCCCATAACGAGATTAGCATATTGCGATTTTCGCTCTGCAAGCCATCGCTTGGAGTTGTAATTGTCAATTAAGCAAACATGTCTCCCTGGCGTACACCGGCATTGCCAAACGCCTGTTTGTCCAACTCCAACAACGATCGGCGACAAATCCTTCCCGTTTTCGCATCTCTTTTCTGCATCATCACTTACGTTACGCTCAGGCACGAAGTTTTGCACGATCTGAATAGGAAAAGTTTTATCCCAAAATACAAATGAATCAGATCGTCAAGAGTGAGTGAATTTAAGGGGTTTCTTCATCAGCGATATTAACCACGCAAAAGGAAGCAAAAGGACGCTGGCAAAAACAATGCCCAAAATCACTCATCCCTTATCCGTTTGCTAAAATCATTTCACAAGCAAAAGCAGCGTAGCGAGAACGATAGTCAAGACGAAAGCACTTCAATATGGTAACCCTTTGCGCAACATGCTGTATATGAGTGAAAAGTTTCTTAGCTGGTGGTATTTTGGGTAGGGAAAAGTGTGTCCTTACCGCAGAGGATATATTGTCCCAGTGCACGATTACATCGGTCATTTATTTTATTTTTTATGCTACGACGTTGGTCGTATGCAACCGAGAGGAAAGTTTTCCCTTTATTCTCCAATCGAACGTGTATTCGTTTCCGGAAAATGCGTACCAGCAGTTCGGGGACCATGTGTGGCCAGAAGTGGCCAAAAAGTGACAAAGTTTGAATTGCCGGTTGTTCTAGCTGTACGATGGTACGATATACAACAGCACGTGTGCACCATGTGGGTCCTGCATGTGGTCAGAAAATGCTGTAATATTCATACTATTCGCTTCTGCATGAACGGTTTCGATGCCGATGAGGAAAGTTTTCCACCTCCCAACGATGGACGATTTTTTTCGCAAGCACTTGAAGTTTGTCTAATTTTTCTACTCTGCAGAAGAAATGCAACACAGCGAAAAAATCGTTCCTTCAGATGCAAACAGAAAAGAAAGTACTAAAAAACTACCATAAAATGCCAAATGTCAACCATATTCCCGGCAGCGTCCATTGTTATTTATGTTTGTTGGGTGAGTTTGTTTTTTTGTGTGTGTGTGTTCCATATTTGCCTACTGACCATAGCAATCTAATCTCGTCACGTGTAGTGGAGAAGAACAAAAAAAACACACACACAAACCACCCGAAGACAAAGGAATCTTTCTCATAATGTGCATTCTTTTGTCCGCTCGCTTCGCAAAACGACACACGCATAAAATGTGGTTGACAAATAAATCTCGTTCGAACAGCGAACGCCCAGGAAGAAGGAAGGCAGCAACAAAAAGAAAACCTATTCAAAGTTAAAGGACAAATAACAGCGCTGCCGTTTGTTATGCTGCGCGTTATCGCACGCAGAAATTACGCAAAAGACGCAGAAAGTACGAGTGGTTGTGTGTGTTTTTTTGCTTTGGGGTTTGTACTCGAAGCCGGCAACAGAGTATGGGATGCAATAAAATGTAACAAACTTTCCGATCATGATAATGTTCGACGTTCGTGATGCTTATGGGAGCTGTTACGGATAAAGTTCCTTTTTTTGTTTGCACCGTAAGTGTACGAGAGGTGGTTACATTGTGCGGTATTTATTGCGTACACGTGAAGGTTTTTTTTGCGTTTCCTTAAGATATATGAAAGCTAAAAACTACAAAAAGGTTGAAAACCGAGAAGCTTAATATGAATTTAACGGTTTTTTAAATTCCGTTCAAATGACAGCAAAACATAAATTGCTTTGAGCGTTGCATACTTTTAGGCGCAATTTTAATTTAACAGTACGAGATGCATCCGAAATACTTTTCCGTTTCTTTTTTATCTCCAATAATGAACCTTTTTTAAAATTAAATAATTAAATGCATTCACTCATTTTATTTATTTATTTATTTATTTATTTATAATTTATTATTACGGCTTCGGCCGTATTGTCAGCCTCTGAAGCTGAAGACGTACATTTTTCACAAGGCATTTCCTCCTTGTATTTTACCTTATCCCGGGCATACTCGGTTGGCATTCACTCATTATGATACAAAAAAAATTTCTTAGTAATGCATAAAACATGTAAAATAAATAATTATCTTGCAGCAAAAAAAAATAAAACTGCAGATTCATAGATCATTGTAAAGAAAGAAAAAAGCGATCGTGATATTTGCATGCCTTTTTCTTAAATAAAGCAACGCAAATAAGACTAAACAAATAACACAAAAGAAAAAGAAAGAGGGAATAACATTTACCCTAGAAAAGATGTTCTTATTTTACTAATACAAAACCAACAAAAATCACAAAAAAAGGATAAAGCGTGGCACGGGTTTCGGTTTTGCGCAAACTTTCGCTTCGCTAGATCTATAAAATCTGAAGAAGCTTTTGCAGGAGATGAAACAAAAAAGAAAATTCGCCACCGAAAAACAACAAGACGATGGAAGTTTGCAAAAATGGCAAAAGTCAGCAAAACCGGCCGGTCAAACCAAGGCAACCGTGGCAAACCGAGCATGAATCGTTGCTTTATTGCCGCTATTTAAATGCAAATTTTGTAATTTACAACTTTCATCCGTTCCATGCTAGTGAGTGTGCCGGGTGCTGACTCTTGCGAAAATGATATTCTCCCTTCCGAACGGTTAACGCTTTTTTTTTTGGGGTTTTTGGGTGGTGCGACCCGGCGCTTTCTTTCTCGGTTTTTATGATTGTCGCCTTTTGTCTGTGTGTGTGTCTGTGTGGCTTTCTTGTCCCCGTTTTTCCCGCTTCTCCCACTTCCTTCTCTTGGACGTCCAGGTTGGCCATCCGATGTGTGGTATGGCTGCACTTCCCAAATTGCAGTAGCAGCAAATTAAGCTGCCAAAGAAAATGGACCGAAGTGGATAATCGTAAAAAAAGAGGGAAGCGTCTGCCGATCTTGTTGCCCGGATCTTGTGGTACTTTACGATCGAGGTAGGGTTTTGCGTTTGTGTTCCTGTTTTGGCGCTTTTCCTTTTCCCTGGCACGAAGGATATGCGCTGCTAGAAACCTGCTTCAACGGTTTTTGCATTTTACTTTCTCTTATAGTTTATGGAAGATCCTATACAATTCTGACTCGAGCTGGAGAGGTTTACGGCTGTGACCATTCGTTTTTATTTTTTGGCTTTAGAATTTCCCCGGGATGAAAAGAGGCCCTTTTGCTGGGTTGGAAAGAAAATTACCAATTAGTGTCACTTCTCTCGCCCGTACCCGTACAAGGGAAGGCAACCAAAAGATGCAGTCAATGAATAAATTAAACTATCTTAATTTGTGGCACACACACAAACAAAATAGTGAAGAAAATTTTGTGAAAAATGGCTTCCATTTCGTAATTACTGAATGCATCTTTCGAAGCAAGTGCAACGAACGGGATAAAGTGCATTTCGTAAAAAGGGATGCAAAAAGTAGATTAATTTGTGGAAATGGAAAAAAATCCTTGTGTTTTGTTTATGTTTATCAATTTAAATATATTTTTTACTTATTCAGATTTTCAAAAATTCTTATTAAACCATTATTGTATGATGGCTTTACAGAAAACATTAGCTAATTTAAAAACAAAATTGTTTTAATTCTGATAGCTGCCAAAAAAAATCGACAACCAATGGATTGTTTGTAGCACGTTTGATGTTGTTTCTAGTCAATTTTAATCACACGTTTACAGAGAAGACCTAAAATGCAACACGCTTTTGTGTACGAACACAAAAGCAAAAGAAGAAAAAACACATGATAAAACAATATTTCTTCCCTTTTTGCGAACTGAATGAATGTGTTTTGTTTCGTGGAAAAGCGTCATGTCGACTTTTACACATCGATGAGTTGATTGAAAATTGTTACAACTGTTTGTAACAATATTTTGTGTTTGTTGTCTTTCCCATTTCCCGTTTCCCCATTTCGAGAGTATAATTAGCAATGGAAAGTGTCTTCAGAGAGTGTCTTTGAATGTTCGTTGCCGAAGGAATGGTTTTTGCCAGGTCACATTCAGTTTGTTCATTTTCCGGCCGGCGCACCATTTGATTAGACTTGTTGCGATGCGTTCCGATTGCAATGGAAAATTGTTCAAAAAGATCGTACCACACTCTTCAGCGCGATGCCGTGTTGTATCATTGTCAGTGAAAAGGGTGCTAGGTTTAGTGAAAAGTTACGTTAGTTTTGTAAATTCCAGTCTTGTAAAATAAATTTGAAAAGCTTTCAGTAGTTTTTTATATACTAATTGGTTCTTAAATTGTCGATTTTTTAGGAGAAACTTGTTTAAAAAGTCTATTGGAAAACGTGATTTTAGTAGCAAGGATATGTACCTAAAGACCTAAAAGTTGCCTAAAATATTTAGGAGCCTCTTTCTGATCAGATCTGATCAGATCTTTCCGGAAAAAAAAAGTTTTTCAATATTTTTTTAAAAAAATTTTAACTGTTGCTATCATTTTATTTCACTTTTTATTTTTTGATATAAAACATTACAAACTTGTTTTTTTGTTGGTAAAATACTTAAAAAGAAAAGATTTTTTCATCAACCTTATCAGCATGCGTCAAAATTGGCCTTTCCTATGCCAGATTTGAAATCCCGCTTCGTGTTTCGTGGTAGGAAAATTCATAATTCCCCACACTCTAATCCAGTCCAGACTAGTCGTTCCCATTGCTGGGACTTGATCTGAAGCGTTCTACAGAACGTGAAACTAAACCTCTCAATCTAGAACGTTTCGATGGTATAAAGTACAGTAAATCTCATTTACTTTACATTCGTACGGATTGGCGCTTCTGCAACGGTATCCAACGGTGAACCATCGCTTAAAAGCCGCATGGAAAACAGTCAACAGATCCGGCTTTTCACCGTCGTGATGGAGGAGATTTTTTTCTTCCCTTCCGTCAGAAGGATTATTCGCTTTTCTGTACATTCGAATTACTGACACAGAGAGAGAGAAAGAGGGATAGTATGTATTGTGCGATAGCTTTAGTTCCCTTTGTGGCAACTATGGTGGCGTAAGTTGAAATATTTCACCATTCGAACCATCGTTAGTGGATGCCTTTTCGCTGGGGGAAAACTATCGGTACGTGAAAAGATGATGAAGTTTTAGTTCGTTTCCTAGTCAACTCCCTTGGTGAGATAGTTAGTTGGAAGAGTTGATAGTGTGCTACAAGTGAGAATACTTTTTTCCCCCTTTACATAAGTGTATGGTTCGAAAGTTTTCATTCAATGGAAAGAAAATATGAGCAGCTTTGCGGTACTGTAGGGAATGTTTTTAGTAGAATGTACCATAAGAATACTTTTCCACGTCGTTACCATCTGCTGCAGATGTATGCTGTGGGAGATAGTTTTGTACCTGTTCCTTACTGTTTTCGTGAAACTACCTTCGATACTTGGAGTTACTTTCCAATAATTCTATTCAGAAAGTTTTATATCTCAAAGATACATGAGAATTTTGTATTACACTTACCAATACTAACTAACATTCTTTTAAGTATTTGCAAATTTCTTCTCTTTAAAAAACAGAAGACAAATTTAAGAGAAGTTATTGTTGGATATTTTCAAAAAAAAAGGTCTTTAAGTCCCGATTTCATCTCGTATCTCCTTTTTCATCTGGTGACGAAATACTTTCATTAATTTTCACCTCTCGAAACGAACTCATTGTTTATCGAAATGATCATTTGCAACCATCGATCAATTTCGCCCGGTTAGACTGTGAAATGAATGAATAGAAGATGGAAATAGGAAGCAGCATTTTGCAATTACCATCAGCTCACATTAATGGAAACATATTTAATGTATGAGGGAGAGAATGACCGATTGATAAAAAAAAGAAACCCTCCAACATCATCTCTTCTCCTTTTCCCATTGCCGGCCGAAAAAGTTTCGGTGTGGACCTGTTTTTTTTGTGGAGCTAATCAACCAATTCGGTGACGACGAGGAGCAGGTTGACTTGGTTGACCAAACCAATCTAACAATCAATCTTACTCAATCGGTTGCTGGTATTAGCTGTGTGGTTGCAAGAAAAATACTTCCCTCCCACTCCCAACCATTCATCTCCTATTGCTTTTTTCCTGGTGAATGCATTTTATTGCTGTAGGAGCAAGTTTTTCACAGTGAGCAAAGTTTGCCGACTTCATCTATCGACCAGTACTCGGAAGTTAGATCACACCCTAACAAAAAAAAAAACAAGCAAAACTGCCCATCGATTGAATGATGCGTTTACCAAGGCAGAAGTAATCCACCGGTAAAAGTGTGTCCATGTTGTGGCTAAATTAAGCAGCTAATGTAGTTGTGCGGAAGAAAACATTTCCATTTATGAAGGAGAGTAAAAGAGAGAGAAAAATAGAGGGTGTAAGCAAAAGATCAGTTTCGAGTTTTTTGGTAGATAATTTCGGGTGGCTTATTACTTTTTCCCATACAAAGAAATTAAAGTTTTTGACGTACTGGCGAGTAGCTCACTCGATGGAGACGCCCGGTCATTCATGGTTTTTATTCGATGGAGGCGCCCAGTCAGCCATCTTCACGATCGTTCGCGTTACGCGACGTAAAGTAAAGTGAAACAAACTTTGTTTCGTATCGTCACGTCAAAATGATTGATGAAAGTGTGTGTATGAGTGCGAACGTGCGGTGTTGAGATTATGGTTCTCAAACTTTGTTTTTTTTTTGTTTGTTCGTGATCCGCCCGGCTTCATTTATTTAAGGTGTGTGTGACATTCGCACCGTACATTTTTCCTCGCTCTCTCCTTGCGATGTGGTATGACAGGGACCGAGGTTTAACGGAAAAACGCAATTTATCACTTGATGCGATGGTGGAAGATCGGATGGTTTTGCAATCAAATTAAACTTTATAGCTCGAACCGATCAAACCGGCAAGGGGCAATCAATGATGTTTGCCTAATGTTCGGTCGCAAGAGGATGTTTTTGCCTTTAAAGTTAGTATCGGTGTAGATAGGAAGAGGAATAATAAAAAATATACAACCTGTTTCTTACTGCAAGAGTTTTTAATTAAGATTGAGAAGAAGATTTGAAAATAGGTAATCGTTTTTAGGCGCATAAAACATTCCTCTTTTGCTCCCACAAACCATTTGCATTGTATTACGATATGAATGTAAATAATATTATTATACAAAGTACACAACTTGACCCAACATTCAACACCAAGAAGACAATAATACAAGCACGTAATACCTTTTTTTTCCTCAAACCACATACGTAGTTCCTAACCATACTCTTCAGCCATTGGTTTCAATTTTAAAGCAATACTTGGTACGGCACCACAATCAACTACTTCCGATGGTATTCCAATGCTGTCTGACGGTTGTTTAAATTTCCCAAAAACCCCGCCTGTGCACCTGTGCTTTGGTAGTGGTGCCCTCTTCCTGCGGGCCAGCATTCGGTACCGATATCGGGTTTGCTGGGAAATGTAATTTCGGGTACCGTTTGGAGCGAATGATTCGATAACGCATTCATCGTATTCGGTGCAACTCGGAAATGTGCTGCACAGGCGAATGTAAGCGTTCACCAACGTTAGGGTGCTAGTAATCGGTTTAAGAGATTCACTTTTATTGCACCGAGAGAGAGAGAGAGTGCTAGAACGAGGGAGGAGAATGGTTTTTTTTATTACACACAGACACAGTTTGGATATTGGAGTTTGGTTTCGTTAATAGGTTTAGGAATATTTCTTGCATGGATGGAAGATTTGATTTTGTGGTACGGTAGAGTAGAGTTTAATCGTGTTTAAAATATTTGTGGAGGTGTTGATCTTCCATTAACACATGTTGATCCATCTTGAAGAAAAAAATCGTGATATAAGTTTGGTAAAAAAAATTTTACAACATGTATTAAGAAAAATAGACAAGATGAAATTATTTTAATTGAAAGCATCAAATCTTCCTTTATAGTAGACGGAAGATGTATATTTATACATACATATATTCGACACGTTCCGGCTCGATGAGCTGAAAACGTTCAACAAAGCCCATCTCAATTAACTTTCAGAAAATTGCTATTCATCCAAACTACACCTTGCACTAGCCGGAGGAGAGTGAGGAGAAAAATTGTTTGCGGTTACAGAAAAAAGGGGGGACCGATCTTTTTTTTCGGGTTCAGTTTTAATTAACAAAAACCCCTCCCTCTCCAATACCACTTCCTGTTTCGTCAGGTGAACAAAAGCACCCGAAAGCAGGTGTGAAAGAAATCAACTCGATTATACTCTGGTCAACTGGAGAGGGATGACACAGGATGCAGAACATGCCAATCAATTTTTGTGCCGAAGAAAACGGGGTTTGGGGTTAGGGTTGGGGAAAATATATCCTTCCTGAGGAATTCTCGAGACAACCGAGCAAGGATGTAGTGTGGCCGGGGTTGGTGGAAAACTTTAACAACAGCATCAACAAGAATCCATTTTTCTTTGTCATCGGACAGCCTCCGCGTCCCGTCCATCCGGTGTTTGTGTGTGTCCGTCCGGGCAGTACATGACCACAAGGATAATATTTTTTACACATACACACATTCATGTATGTGTGTATGTGTACATTTGCAACATTTCCATCGAACCGATTCGATTTCATTCGAGCGACGCACAGGGGTCGCGTCCCCCCCCCCCGAAAAAGGGGTTTTATTCTCCGAAAAATATTAACAGAAACGTGTCAAACGGACGGATCACACGTTTTACGAACGTTCTCCTCCTCCTCGAAACCCCTCCTCCAAACTGTTAGGGTGACGGGGTACAAGGGTTGAAGGTTGAAAGTGCAGGGTGTAAATTCATTTTCCTTTTCCTTTTTTTCGCCACCCTCCCTTCCCCCGGGGTTCCAGGGCCCAGGGACGCAAAGTTTCCATGCTGACGGTTGACTGGAGCTGAAAAACAACAGGAAAATGAGTTATTGGATGGTGAATTTTCCTGACGGGCTACAGCAGGTCAAGCACCTGTTTGCATCCGAGTGTGTGGGCGATTTGTTCGACTTTCTTTTTTATGTGCTGCACACAAACATACACACACACGTACCCTGATGGCAGGTAGAAGTGATGGAAATATTTTGCCAATTTTTCTCCCACCCCCGTTACCATACCGGTGTGCAGGGAACAGGATAGAGTTTCCATTTTTCCAGTGCCAGTGGACATCAACCTGGTTTGGTTATTATGGTTATTTTACTATTTAGTTAAAATAGTTTTAAATTTATGTCATTTGTAGTGTTTCGTGGTTTTATTTGATTTTAAAAATTTATAAAAAATAATTTATTTTTATTTTTATAATAACATTGATTGCAAACCCCTGCATTTTGTAGTACATCCATAGAAATACATCAAAACATAGAGCGACCTCTCCCCGATTTAAGTCCCGATATTTCCAAACGCTGGACCGGTTATGTCCGGCCTTCCGGTACGCTATTTTGGCTTCGTGTCGAACGGTACAAAATACTGGACCATACTCATCAAGGCTGCGAACACTAAAAACAACCACGTGAAAGGATTGTTGCGTAGCAACCGAATTTCATAGTCGTACAATAAGGAGATGGCAGGAAGGTAGTGATGGGGGAGGTGATGAAGGGGAACGAGCTTTTATTGATGGAAAACTTGCGGCCAATACACACATATACCTTGCTTGACCAACGTCCTCCAGTATCCGGTGTAGTGATGCTGCGTATAACACGATTGTATGCATATTCGTGCCCTCCCGGCGCGTGTGTGTGTTTGGATCCCGGGATTCGCAGCCGGAAAAGCGGATGCGTTCCTGGCGGCCCTGTCGAAACCTTCGAATGATAGATACGGAATTTATTCATGGTGTTTTCTATATTTCATGGATGAAATATATGCGCATATAAATTGTTGATAAGCGGGGGGTTATAAATTCGTGCACCGGTACCCACACGGGTCGCCTGTTTTCCCATGCTCGATCGGGTGTGAGTTATATTCACATTTGGTTTTTTCTCGTTTTTTTTGTTGATGCTTAGGAAAAGGTTTTTTTTACCAGGGTTCGATCAAAAACGCAGAGCCGAAATGCTACCGGCTGCTTGGGGGTAATGAGGGAGAAGATCGTTAGGGGACGAGATTATGGGTGAATGTGTTAGAATGTGGCACCCATATATGTATATTGTGAGACACTGATGCTTACACGGTTGATGGATTAGGTGATCCGCTCTTTCTGTTCTTCGCCCAACAAGGACATTAGAAACAATAACACAAAAACACACAATGTGAAGAAGCAACGATTGTCCCTTGGTGGACTCGCTTGATGCAGGAGATAAGAAGCACAATAAAACGATTGCTGCATAAAGCCACATTACTACGGTCCCTTTTGCGTATCATGATTCGCTCATGGAGGATCGTTTCGAGGACGAGCAAAAGAAAGAAAAAAAGGCAACTACCAAATGAGCCAATATTTCATATCTAATCTTTTTTAAATGTAATGCAAAATTTAATGTACCAGAAATGGGGGCAAGAAATGCCGCGATAAGACATGATTTAGGAACGGGCCCGAAACCGGTCCCACCATTTGCCAGCAACCATTTGCAAGCGAATTAATCGACGCTCGAGTTATGCTTATGTGTATGTATACGGGAACTGGCAGCCCGAAATACACACTGACTGCACCAGATAGCAGCAGCAGCAGGAGGTGCACGGGTGTTAAAAACATGTTTAGAATCGATGATGAGATAATTGTACACCATTCTGCTGCCATTAACAGATATGTGCGTTTTTTTGTTGTTTCTCTTTCATTCTCCTTTTGCTTTTGCTGTGCTCTAAAAACGGTAGCTCAAAGAAAAAAACATCGACTAAACAACAACCAAGCCAGTTGAGGTTAGAGGAACCGGTTTGTTTGGTAAGAACTTTTGCTACCGGTTTCGATTTCTGGCTGGCCATTTTTCTGGCAGGAACCGGTTTCTTTTCTTACACATGGCAGTATGGTAAAGTAAAATTGGGACATAAGGGAATTTAATTTCGCAGTATTCTGAAGAAGATTTACTGGAAGATGATCTTGGAGGATGATAGAGTGAGTTTGAGAAATTCCTTTCAAAGAATATTGAGTTCCAGAAAGTCGGACCAGAAATGATCAAGGATTTGGAGATCGTTTGAGCCCGTACGGAATAGCATCCAATAAGAGGTCGTCTAAGTTTCCCAATAAAAACTGAAAAGCTCACGGAAAACCTACTGGACTCAATGTTAATGAATCCGACAAAGTCTGATACGGAGGTCCTTTTGATGTTCCAATTTCAGTTAGTGCTACTTTAACCTGTAACTGTTCTGTAACCTGGATAGCTCAAGGTGTCTCGTCAACGTTGCCACACTGCCTGAGTTGACAAGATTTACGGCGTACGAATTGGGAACATAAAACAAAACACACACAGACACACAAAAAGAGCGGACATCCTTCACCCCAGAATGGGAGTGTCCCGCATTGGAGAAGTCATGAAATATGCATACGCCTTTGCGGTCCGAACCATCATAGATCATTCATTACTGGTGCATATTAAATAATCACAGCTGCAGCGCAAGCATCAGCGTCACACCAGGACATTGTAGTCGCCATTTGTGGTTAGAACTTCACAGTGAAAAACTCTACGAATACGTCCCAAATGATGGCTATGTCTTGATCGTGTTGAGGAACGATGTGTCCAACTGGAATTACTGGATGCATATAAATCCTCAACGTAGCTCCCCAGAACTCGGCAATTCGAAACTGCTCGGTGCACCAAAAAGCGGTCCAATCCAAGCTGTAATCTATCCACCACCACGAATGTTGGGATGTCTATTCTCACACCCAGAACACGCATTCACACGTGTCCGTAATGTGATGGTATAATTTATGAAGTACATCTTGTGCATGCCCCTGCTGACTGTTTTGGTACCTAGTAGGCTTCGGTATGTTTGGTGTTTCTGCACTCGAATGCACTCGAATGTTTTGCCGGGGGTATGCTGGATATCGACCAATTCCGACATCCGAGCGTATCGAATCCTGCAGGATGCGATATCGGTGTCACGTCGAGTCACAAGATCCGCCGGGTGGGATTTGATAATTGAATCCAAAAATCTACACAACGCACTGGAAAGCTTGCATCCGTTGCTATGGTTTCCACAAATATGGTGAGTAGGTGACAGGGGTAAGCTTCCACGGTTACGCCTACTGCAGCGCTCATTTTCTCGGAGAAGACCGAGGAGACTGACACGAGAGCCTTTATACGCATTAAAGCGTATTGATTGTGAAGTGTTTTGGAAGGTTGGTGGTGTAGTTGTTGGTCGTATTTTCACCCGGTCCTCATTAATTCCGATGCAAGCACACTGATATGGAAAACTAATAATGAAGTGCGTCATTTTTCACGAACCCCGGCTATATCCCCGGTATTGCCCGCTTATTCCTGGAGGGTTTTAATGGGGTGGGCTATCACTGCTGGTGGGATTTTCGGGATAGATAACTACCGCCAGTCAGTGTACCGACCCCATTCCCTTTTGCGCCAGTGGAATGGAAATTCCATACACACACACACACATGCCGAAAAACGTGCCCGAAAGTTATGGAGCAGTTATGGGTGATGGTTATGAATATTTTAAGACACCAGGGAGCTTTCGGGAATGGCATTTAGGGTGAGTGGGAGGGGGGGGGGGGGGGGGCAGGAAGATAAACGAGGATATTTCGGTTCGGTTTCTAATGTGAACTTTTAATGCGTTCTTGATAAGTACCGGTGTACCCGTGCTTATCCCGAATCCCATAGTTCCCTAGTCTGTGTTGGATGTCTCTACTCTCTCGAGTATTTTCGAAAGGTTTCCTTTGTTCGGTTATTTTCGATGGCACACCTGTATCATCACCTTGTCATCTGCTTCCCGGACGAGGCTTAGGCTTAGGTTGTGTCGTACATCATGTTCTATTTCATTTATCGAGCCATTTTTTATTATGTCCTGACACTCGGTGTGGGTACAAGCGGTTGATCCCGAACAGTGGAGTTGGTGACAAAACCTCGCCCCCTCTCCCTCTACCCCTCACAATCTAACCAAGTTCCTGGAGTGTATCATATGGTGCAATTGGACGACAACTTCCAACACATCCGACAAACTTATCCCTCGATATCGACCACGCACATGCACGCGACAAGCAAACACGTACGCGATTAATTATTCACACTAACGCACATGCACCTACCGTTCCCTAACCGAGCTGGAGTTTGCTTTTTTCTCTCTCTCTCTCCCAATAGCATCGAAAGCGACAGAACCTACAGGACCTTCCTGGTTGAAGGTTGGTTTCTCATCGTTTGATCGGCTTCGGATGCGTAAAGCGTTTTGATATCTTTATCGTTCCCCCGGGGGTCGATGGAGCGAAAGGTGAAAAGGGGAAAGGGAGCTAGGGAGGAGTGGGTGGATTCCTGTGTGCGTTAACGGGAAACGTGTCCCTTTTTCGATACACACCAACAAACTTACTATCGGCGAAACATTGGGGCGAAACTGGCACAAAGACGGTAATTTTTGGGTGACACGTGTGTCACCCCGGAGGTGTCGTGGTGCCGTTGGGTATGGGAAAAACGGCAAAAACCTTTTCTCCAGAACGTTCCACAATGACTTGGCACCACACACATGCCAAACGCCTAAAAAGGTACACAAATTGAAAAAGTACACCAACTGTTTCCGATGTGATGTAGGCATAGTATCTATTTAGAGTAGTGTAAACATTTGCTACTAATTGTTATACCTTGTGCGAGACCCTCGTTTTCCAGGGAGGATTTATTTGTATGGCTCAGCACAGGAGCGTTAATTTCTAATCAGTCACCCCATTCGATGAACGCCTTTGTAAAGGTGTTACATCTGGTGTGTGTGTGTGTTTGGAGGTGAGTTGACATTAGGATAGTTTTTAGTAGAAGGCTGTTCGGGGAGAAGAAGCGGCTATAATCTAATTATAGGAATATTAAACATAAATAAAAAAGTGCTAAATGGGGAAATATTAATAAAAATCAGCCTGTTTGTATGCAATCCGCACAACAAAATAGGCAAAGCTCTACAAATCTTTTGTGTATGTTAGTAGGTACAGTGGAACGCCGATTATCCGTGCTCTTCGGGACTCAGCCTTTGCCGGATAAGCGAATACCACGGATAATAGGCACAACATTTTTTATTGATGAATATTAGTGTTTAGTATGTCTTCTTCTTCTCTTCTTTTCTGGCCTGCTCATGGTCGAGCACGTCGCGTAGACATGGCCTGGTCGCCAATCCGTTTCCAGGAAACTCGGTCCAGTGCTGCAGTCCTCCACCCCCGGCTGCATCCGATCTCCGACAGGTTTGACTCCACCTGATCCAGCCAACGAGCTCGCTGTGCTCCTCTCCGCCTCGTGCCGAACGGATCGCTGACGAGCACCTTCCTGGTGGGGCATGAGTCCGGCATCCTCATCACGTGCCCCAGCCATCGTATCCTTCCGGCTTTGACCACCGTCAGGATATCTGCACCGCCAAACAGCTCAGCTAGCTCGTGGTTCATTCTCCTTCTCCACACGCCCTGCTCGCACACACCGCCAAAGATAGTCCTTAGCACCCGCCGTTCGAAAATAGCGAGTGCATTGGCATCCTCCGTTAGCAGGGTCCAGGACTCGTACCCGTAGAGGACTACCGGACGTATCAGTGTGCGATATATCGTGCATTTCGTGTGTTGCTGGAGCCTTCTGGATCGCAGGAGTTTGTGGAGCCCGTAGTAGACACGATTTCCCTGAACAATGCGCCTTCGGATTTCGCTGCTCATGTTGTTGTCCGAAGTTACGATCGTACCAAGGTAGCAGAACCCCTCTACCACCTCGAGATCGTCGCCGTCAACTGATACTCTGCTTCCGAGTCGGGCTCTATCACGGTCAGAGCCTCCGGCAAGCAGGTACTTTGTCGTTTAGTATGTAATAGGTCGATATTCGCCTTTGGAACTGTCATTTCCGAGCTGCACGGATAATGGGACAGCCGGATAAAAGGTACCCGGATAATCGGCGCTCCACTGTACTATGCTTTTGAACTTAGTAATTTTGGAACCGTAATTAGAGTTCGTCGATTACATAAGGATCATAAGGATTAACTGGCCAAAAAGGGAGAAAAATCATATTAATAAAGAAAAAAAGAACTAAAAAAAATGATTAGTAATGATTATTCTTTATTTCTTACATTTCCAACAACGCCATAAAAGCACCGCAGTAGTACTCACACCCATTCGCTGTCACAACTGTCATTTTTCTTTGTCGCGTACCGTGAGCTTGATTGTTCCCGTTTGCTTGCTTTAGTACAAATCATACCGGCAAAAGAACCGGGAAGCATAAGCAACGTTTTGTTTACTTGACTACAAATTTATGCTGCGTGCGCTTAACACACCCTCACGCTCAGAACAGGAGTTGGAAGGAGACTAATCTGAATCCGCTGAAATGTGACAATGTTTGAATATGCGTGGAATTGGAATGGAATTGTTGTCATCGGTGTCATGATGGTGTCCCCATCGTGCAGTGTCATTAGTTTTATTTACCGAGCGGAAACACGGGGGTTCAACACCAGGTTACCACGGACGGGAAACGGTAACTGTCACCTAGGGTTAATTCCGACAGTTGGAATGTGTCACCCCTTTTTTACAAAAAGGGAGAAGGGGAGGGGGCAAGAATCCCCCAATGGAAGGGTAAGGAGGTTGTTTTGTTTTCCCCCGCGTTGGTGAGGTAAAATGTTGATGCGTAGTTTAGTTAATTAAATATTTCCACCTCAAAACTCCAATCCTATTTGCAGGTCACATCCTGGTCGGAATAAAGGATGGAGAAGTACAATACCTATCGGTTTTTTGGATCGGTTTGGGAACGGAATGCAATGAATTGGCAAATCTCCCGGCGGTACGTTTATTTCGCTGTTCAGCGCTGTTCATTTATTTGATGAGGCATTTTCCACTCCGGAACTCCGTGACTTGGTGGTGTCCATCTAAACCGGATCTGTGGTTGGGCTATTTGCTTTGTATGCTCGCCGATATCTTTACTCCTCCATCACGACCGTTTTTTTTGTGGTGATGACATTATTTCTTCCTTATGTTGCTTCAAAACGATTCCCGCGGAGCACATCGGTGGTACGTGTGATGCGTATACAGGAAAAACGTGACAAAACTAAGCACAAACTGACCACTTTTTGGGTGGATTATCGTGCGGAAGTTCTTACCCGGAGTACGTGGCTGTTAGCTGACGTTTGTTGAATCGATTACGAACGAACCAGTCCAGAGCAGAGTTAATTTATCCCCGGGGAGCTTGGCATTAAACGGGTCGGATTGGTTTTGCGTCCTGGAGAGAGTCCTGAGAGAGAATTAGCTCAATAAAGAGGACTTCCGGTGGATGGGCGAAAAGTGATGGACAAGTCACCGTGTTAAAGGTGAATCTTTTCAATTTTTTGGGTAAAAAGGATTTTGGTGAGTCTAAACATCTGGAACACCGATCTGATGGGCACACGCGTCAGTAATTAATTAACCTTCGCTAGCAGACGCACCAAGCTGTGCTCTGGATGCCGGTCTTGGCCTTCCATTAGTTTGTGTTATCCGATTCAATTAGATGAATTATTGAACATGTCATAGTAATAATTTTTAGAAGATGGCCAATCTTTGACACAGTCCATTCGTAGATCTGCATCTGCTCAAGCGGTTACGTAGTCGAGTTTTTAAAGAAGACGCACACTTTTCATCCACGAAAACGGAAAATGCATTAACGCTTGTGAGAGGCAAACGTATTTTTTTCCTTTCTTCAAATGGACCCTTACCACGTAGTTGAAGCGGGCCGAAACGTTGGATCATAAATCAGTCGCAAATGATTGACGATGAATTAACAACTTGAACTTGAGTTCACCACTTCCATTAGCTTGATTTAACGAAATGTCGTTCGGTGGCGGGGGCTGCTGGCAAAACACGTCTTTCGTCAACTTCTGCACCAGATCTATGCTTGGAACCCCGGTACCCAAATGACCCAACACGCATGGGAGATTTGTTTTCCATATTTTTGGTTTCTCTTTCTCCTTCTCTGCGAGGGTTAACCTTCGAAAGCTACGCAATGAAGAAACGTACACGCGTACACGCATCGCACGTACCATTGGGAAAGGTAAAATTAGGCAACGGAGCGCACACGGCCGGATTGCGTGCCTGTGTTCAAAAATAAAAACTCCAAATCGTGTACCTACCGAGCAGATTGGCTGTAGCTGGTCCATCATGCTAACCACCCATTCGTGGTTTGGCCAAGGCACACCCACCCCACCACGATGAAGACCTTCGGCCGTCGGTACCGAAATCGATGATGTTTGTCTCTTGGCTCGGTACCGGTTTTTGCGGTTTTGTGTTGCACATTTGAAACACACCTTCCATCCATCACACTGGCGTGAGCGTCCGTACCGCTCACCATCCGTACCTGACCGGTACCGGTTTCCAGTCGAACCGGTCCACCCGGTATTCATTAAGATTGTACGATAAAAGTTTATTTTCGGAAACATCACCCCCACCCCTCCGATAGGTAAACAAAACACCCCCAAAACACGTTGAACGGGAGAAAAGAGGCGAACTTGTTTTGCTGGAAGATTGCCGGGAGTGTGTTAGACTCTGTGCGGACCGGACGATGCGTGACAAACGCGTAATGAGTGATGAATTATGACAAGCACGGTTCACCGATGATATCGAGCCCGGTGTCGGAAGACTGGTGCAGGATGTCATGGATGTGACCGCGGGTAACGATAAAACAAACCTCATGAAGCTGCTACTGGTGTGAACAATGATACGAGGGCAAAGAACAATTATATGCCATGTTGGGTATTGTTTTACAACATGAACAGATGATGGCACCGATAGACTAGAAGGGTGGGACATGTTTATTTTCCCCCAGTTTTTAGAGTTCGGAGTAACATAGATTTTTTGGGGATGTTTTGTTGGTGCTTTTCGATAAGGTAAGGGAGCTTCTCTGGTTCATGATCACGTGCACATGTTTCATGTCTAAAGGCTTTGGACAATCGTTCTTTTTGGATGACGCAACAAATAAAATATATTGGAGATGAGGGATTTGTTGAAGAAATAACGAGGTTTGGACATTGTCTAACAAGAAGAAGTCGTCCATAAAGAGAGGTTAGCAAACATGTTGAGCTATTACTGTTGTGTCACCAGAGTTGAAACTAATTATTCTGGATTAGCTCTTTTGGGGATGAATTCCGAGGAGTATCCTTGAAAAAACTTTCGTTGGGTTAAACCGGACATCTTAGCAAGGAATCCTGGAATCGCTCTCGGTCTGTAGTTAAGATGATACGGTAGAAATAATGGACTCGCTTAAACGAAGTGAATATTATTACCAAGATACATATGTAGCATATTAGGCTCTCCGAACTTTGTCTGATGACTGACTGTCTGTGACTTCAGTTACCTCTCAAATAAAAGACTCAAGAATTTGAAGATACTTTTATATTTAGCTATAATATTGCTTCAATTCAATGTTGTGAATATTATAAAAATGTTCAGAGCTTTATTGGGCAGTTTTATTCAAACCATTGCCTAAAGTACGTCTACGTCTAAATGGATAAAACTGATTAAAAAACGTTACAGATTCTTTCTGATTGGGGCAGTGATGTCTGTCAAAATGCTCATTAATCATCACACCTTCATGCATACAAAAGTGAACCAATGGAAGCAAAAAAAAATCTCGATCTATTGATATTAATTCTATATGGACGGATGACGATGTTGATCACGATCGTGATCGTGTGAGAATTGGTACAGGTGCCCCGCGTTGCAAGACCCTCTTCTACCACGACCAGCTCCTCAACCTGCGCAGCGGCTCTTAAGGCGCTCATGTCGTCGTCGCCGTCGTATGGTCTGGAGTTGTTTGGAGCCGGTTTCTCTATATACCTTGCAGCTTGGTTTGTGGATGTGTGCGTTTGTTGGACCCACTTTATGTTTTGTTGGATGTGCCTTCTGTCCTTCCTCTGCTGTCCACCGCCTGATTTCTAACTCTTCAAGCATCTTCAAGCGAAGGAACCCAAAATGGATCAAAACATTAGCAAACGAGAGACGGGAACAGTTCAGAAGCGACATCCCTTGTTCACCATGTTCGGTTGTGGTTGCTTCATTATTTGGCCACACAAATACTACGCCAACCAGCGATGTAATGATGCTACTACACCGGCTGCACGAATTCGCTGGCAAAAAAAAACCTGTTAGGCCGGTTCTGTTGCTTCTTTTTTGTATCCAGCCATTCTGCACGATCTGCCGAACTGTACGATACTGTAGCCAAACAGCGACCATAAAGCAATTCACCACAGACTTCTTCTGCCTGCCAATATGCTCGAATCGTCAAAAACTTCCGTTCTTCTATAAACCGATCCGATGTATATGTGTGTGTTTTTTTAGCTTTCTTTATGACACAATTAGGACCCATCTATAGAACGCTAAAGCAGCACCATCGAACGACAGGATGTGCGGCTAATAATCGTCGTAAAAGTGCTCCATAAATTGTAGCTTCAACAGTAGAACAAAAAATCAACGTTTTTTTGACGACGGTAATAAACATAATCTGCAATTAGACGCACGTTTGTAGTATTAATTTACAAAAAAATTGTCTGGATAAAAGAAAAAAATCCGCTTTAAAATGTTTATGAAAGAAGCGGAGCAATGGTGGATTAAGTTCATTAGTATATGTAAATCCATTTTTTTTTGTGACGTAGAGATTATTGAGAAAGACATTGATGCTGTTTGATTTTTTAGTTGATTATTTTTGCTTTTTTTACTTTTCTTAATCATCAGTCAAGCGCAAATACTAATCAAAAAGTAATCTTAAATGTTTTGTAATAAATGACTGAAAACTTTTCTCCTCTGATCGTGCTTCATACATCACCACACATAGAAAGCAATTTTATCCGATCAGGAAGTCGATATTTCATTTCTGCTTCTGTCACGTTTCCCGACCTGGTACCAGGTTTCGTAGTAGTAATACGGTAATGGTACCTAGTAGGTAGTAACCAGTAGTGTGTAGTACATCACGAAGAACCAAAAAAAAACAATCATCATCGCCACCACATCCAATCAACAACTGTCAATCCGTTTTGCGCTCTCCCGCTTGACAGCTCATTAACCTAGTAGGCCGTGGAATGATTGGGTGACTTTGAAAAATAACACCGTAATATGTAGCGATCGTATACAAGCTGCTGCTGCTGCTGCTGCAAGCTCTTGGATTCGGACAAAAAGTGAAAGTTTGTTTCCTTCCCCACGTGCGAGACATTCTTGCACCATCAACCCATCCATCCCTGGGACTCCGGTTTTACTCTTCGGCTACAGTGGGTGAGGTGGTTACACCGTGCATAAATTAGACATTAAACATGAATAGCATTTGTTGGTTGGTTTCGCTAGGTTATTGGAATCCTGCTTGTTGTTGGTGGCGCCACCACACATAGCCACTTCTTGGGGAGGGAAGGGAACTCAAAACACCAATGCCCAATCGTCCAAGGGTTGTGTGCAGTGTTAAATTAAATTAAATGAAGAACGTCGCGAATCGCCGAACCCACCACTCGTGACACGGTGGTACACGGAAGAGAGTCTCACGAAGTTTATTAAGTGGGTAATTGGATGGTGATTTATTGGACAAAACTCGGCGAACACCATGCAAAGATCTAGACGAAGCGAAAGTTCCCAGTCTTAGAGACTTCGAGCTTACGGTAGTTATAGTTTACAGTGCGTTACGCCACTCGCTTATAAATGGCTTCTTGGGTGTCCTTTGCGGGATACGCGCGCTTGGGCGATACTCACCCATGTGATGCGGTTTGCGCTGTAAATCTTTCATCCCGAAGGAATCCGGGACCCCGGTTCATTACATTGGGCATTAGTTGTGCCGTGTTTTGGGGTGTGGCAAAATGTGCGCGTACCGTGGTAAAGGATTACTGGCTGTTTGGTGAATTGGATTTATTGGCCTGGGAATGGGAACCTCCCCCCGCATGACGCCATGATGGCGAAACGTCCGAAACTTCAATGACCTATATAGTGATGCTTTTTGTCTAGTGCCATAATCAAACTGTTTGTCTTAAAATCTACCCGGCGTTTTGGGGGTTTTATTGCTGCTGCCGCCCCGAAAACTACTTGGCGTGAAGACAAAGACACCGAACGTTTATCCTGATGGATGTGAACGATAAAAGACGAAACGATGCGGTTACGGTGTACGATGGCAAATTATTAAATCCATTTCCGAAGGTTCCGATGGTGAACTCGGTGAAGGATTAAACTAAGTAAAATAAATTAGTACTGCAAAAGTGTGGTTCGGTTGCTGCAAGGGTGGTGTTAGTTTTATTTGCGAACTGTGGCTTTTATTGCAACTTCGCTGTAATCTATCACCAATGAATCATGGATTTCCTTTTTATTAGTTTATGCCTTCGGCTTGGAGATCAACATTGACAATTAAAATGATCATAAATAGCGGCAAAAGCTATGGATGAATGGGTGCCATTTAACTAAAACTAATACGATTTACGGTATTTAGTGATAGTTCTCCACTAATAGTTCCAACAAGTTGCGAGAATCAGCCATCTGAGCGCCTTAGCATCAATCCGTTTTTGGGCTGCAATCCGTGAGAATGACTACGACTTCATTGTCCAACATTTGCCACCAGTGATTTGTTAATGTATGCCCCCAAAAGTTGTCGTCCAAATAAAGGTATAAAATATAGCCCAACCAGACACAAAAACCGATAGAAAAAAAAGTCAAAAGAAATGTCCAAACAGTATCGTTTGGTTGACATTTAACCTTCCCCAAGAAACAGACGTAGAACTGCTGAAAATGGGTAGCTATTGTGATGGTAAAATGGTTCCCTTTTTGGTGAACCTCTCGTACCAATGCCGCAATGAAAAGACACAACTTTGTTTGTCGCAGTTTTTGGGGTGTGTATCAACATGCGAACTGACATGAAAGAATGTGTCCAAAGTAAAAGCAAAACCAAAAAAAAAAACGCTGGAGAAAAGATGCAAACCAACAAACCGTTTGTGTTAAGACCCTCAAACCGTGGGTGTATTTTTGGTTGCTGGACTCGGCAGCACCAGCAGCATCTGCGTGTCGATTAAAGGTGACCTTCAGGGCATAGAAGCAAACGTGTTGCTGGCTTTTTGCGACGTTTGTGAAAGATTTGTGCGAACACAAGAACCGATGACGTGCCGAATGGGGGAAAGAATTAGGATGGGGGATTGTTGGCAAATGTTGGAGAAAAGAAACTCTGTTGAAAACATAAATGCGCAGCATAAGAATGGACATTCGGTAAGGTTAAGAACGATGTGGAATGAAGCAAAAGACCGTGGTGAAACATAAAAACCTGTAAAAAGGGAAACCGAACATGGGTGAGTGTGCGTTTACTTTTTTGTTTCGATGTTTCAAAGACTCCAAGTCTGTGTCAAAGTGCGTGGCCACAGTGCGGCACTAAATTTCGTGGGGGAAAATTTATCACATTTAACCAACTACTACTCGTATTGACTATTTTTTGTTGGTTTTTTGTTACACAATTTTCAATGCGAGTTCAATGGAGGAACTTTGGAGTAACTGATGAAGTACTTAGCTGTCAAAAATATGTCAACATTAGTTCATCAACTGCTTCAATTGTGCTTCAATTGTGGTCAAATAAGACTAAAAAGCTGAAAACGACAATTTGCTTAAAGTTAATTCTTATTTTTTGTAAAGAAGTTCAACACAAGTTGGTGAATAAATATTGTGGAAGAATAATTTTGGCCTTATTAAATCAATAGCCTCCCTTCTATTATAGAATTGTCGATTCAATTGCGCATTTTGGTTGGGAAGATATTTTACTTAATAATTTTTTTTTTGTTGAGGAAAAAATTAACGACTTTAGATCGGCACAATACGAGAGGAATCCGTGAGGAGCCGAGGGAAACCTTGCTACCATTATGGTGAGCATTCTTGTTTTGTTGTTGCTGCTCCCCCCGGGTGCATGGTTTCATGACTGGCAGACAATTATCAGCCAGAAAATGCTCTGGCAAACATGCTTCCGTCTAGCGTTAATGGATGGCAAAGCAGTTTCCGTGATGTTTCCGGGAATCCGATTTACTACCGTGCAAAGGAGCTAGAAATGATTGCCACAACGATCAGTTCCAGCCTCCCTGTCTCTCTCTCTCCTTCTCACACCGTGGGCAGGATGGTTTTTTTGCGTTTTCATCGCCCCAACTGGTGCAATTACACTGTGTTACTTTGCAACAAATTTCTAGGAAAATTTGGTACTCCACCACAGCCGCATACGGACGCGGGAAATACCATGAGGAGACGCGCTGTGATCATGAGCACCTCAATTAAAATAATTCTTCGAAAATAAAGGCAGCTTCTTCGGGCTGTCTGGGCGACTTGCGGTACAAGATATCTAGCAAAACCAGCCGACAAGTAGAGATACAAAATAGATAGAAAGAGGATACAAAGAAACAAAACCAAAATAAAAAAAAAAACAATACACTAGCGACAACCATCGTGAAACCAGCGCATCTGCATAACATAGAACACAGAAAAGCATAACAAACTACCAATTACACGGCGACGATGATACTCCAGCATGGAATCCGTCCATCCTGCCCCGGGTGTGTGCGTTGTGGTGCAAAAGATGTGGCTTTTGGGAAAGGGTTTAATTGGATGCCTAGGAGTATCGTTCACCGTTCACAGTCAACTGATGAATGCTTTGGATGGAAAGGAAATAAAAAGCTATAAAATCAAATGATGCAGAGCTACCAGAGCCCAACGAGAGTAAACAGAACGCTTTTTGTGAAGTAAACAGGGAGTCTTTGAAGGATAACTTTGTAATTGCACAGCAAACAATCTGATCTGTAAAATGTTTTACTACTTATGATTAATCCAATATTTTCTATCTTATAAGTAGTGATTTTTGGTTGATTAAAAAGTGAGAACTTGGGCTTCCAGGAGGTATAGGTAGTAGTGAATCCGGACTTGACACGATAGGACCGGGTATTACATCCCAACCCTTCGGACCGGAGGTACAATCGCAGGATAACCAGAATTGACAGGGCTAGACCAGCATCACCTCTTTTGAGGTTATAGTGCCATATCATAAGAAGATGTAGAGACTTCCGAAAATACATCATGACAAGATTCAGAAAGATTCACTTTCATTTTGTTGCCTCTTCAGAAAGGCATCATGGAAGTAACCCTTTTTTTGGGAAGTCGCGAATTTTTCCGAAATTACCTCACTGTGGATTCATAGCCAGCAGTCCGTCGATTGTCATTAATTCACTTTTGTAAATCATCCTTCAGCAGTCGATAAGAAGAAACATGCAACGACGCAATTCTAACTTTCCTTCTTGAAAGTCGAACGAATTAAAAAAAAACGAAGACGAACTACAGAAGTACAAGAGTTCCCTATATTGAAGGTGTTATGCATTCTTCTTTCCCATTCTCAAGAAGTCAAGAACTGAAGCGAAAAAGGGAAATGAAGAAGAGAAAAAAAGAACAACACATGATTCCAACCCTTTTGTCCCGACCACTTCCATCTTACACCCCCCCGGGGTGGGGTGATGTAGCGTGTTCGATTGACTTACATTTTGCCGGTCGGGTTATTTTCTTCCTTTTGCGTTTTGCGTTCTTTGCAGTCTTCTCCACTGCTTCTGGTCATGTGAAATTGGGCACGGAGATCGTGCAGAATGGTGTGATGGAGAGACACGCATTCTTAGGTAATTTTGCCGGCATCTTCTTACCCTCACACACTTGGTTAAAATTATACAACCAAAAAACCGAACGAGATAAAAGCATACGATGAAAAGAAAGAGTAAAAAAAAACAGCAAAACAAAAAACGACTATAAAAACAACCTGCCAGTGCAAAAAAATAAAAAAAAACTACCAAAACCACAAAAAGAAAACGATAGTTACAAGAAAAAAGCATGATTTGCTAGCACAAATATAAGAACAAGAGTAGCAAAACAAAACAACCAAACAACAACACAAGAAACCGGTTTCCCTATGTCGTAATGTTTCCCACCCTCCTGTTCTTCCCGTCAACTCCTCTTTTTCTTCCTCCTTTTTTTCCCCAGCTGTTTTGTTTCTTCCAGCAAAATGGCTAACTTACCTCTTTTCGTCACTCGCGTCTCCGTTTCACTCTCACCAACCTTTGTTTATGTTTTCGGTACGCGCTTTTCAAGGTCAACTTTAGGAGTTTGCTTTTTTTTTGTTGCTCGGTTGTTTCCTCCTGCTTCCCTCCTTTAATGATGGACCAACATGTTCGTACCTTCGTTTTTTTTGTTATGCGTTCCTCTTCCGTTTCGTTCGATATTGTTATTGTTACCTTCGCTTGCGCTGTGTGGGTTTGTTGGTTCGTTTTTATGTATTCGTTGTTCGTTTTCGCTTTTCATTCTTTTTTGGAGCATTTTGTTGTGCTGTTTTCGTTCTTGTTCTACTGCGGTTGTGTTGTTCTTTTTGCCGTTATTTTGTAGCGCTTAACTCTTTTCGCGTTTGATTCACTCATACCCTCCTCACTGTTGCCGTTTGTATATTGATGGTTCGTACTTCGTGTTCCTGCACACGGCATACGGGCATACGGATGTTGTTTTTCAACTTGTTTGCTATTTTTATTTCCAACTTCGTTCGCTTCTTTTACCTTCCCTTTGTGCTCTTCATGATTTCCAAAATCTTAAACGTCTTCAAATTCGAACCGTACGATTGCTGAATTCGAAATGATTCCATCCGCCCAACACCACGGTGAAGACGGTTTTGGAAGGGGGTGGGCCGACGAATGAAGCATGTTTCGTTCCGCGCGCAGAAGTGGCGAGTAATGATGATAATTTAATTCTTATGGCCATCCAATTTTTTGGCCAACCTCCTTATTATTTCTTCTCTGCTTGCAAGATGAGCTCGGGTATGTGGAAGATCATAAAAAAGACAGTTGCCGCAGGCAACACATAAATGCACGGAGCAATCGAAAGTTTTGAAGATGGAACACAACTACGACACAAGGAGCACAAAACAACACGCAAAGATTATTTCTTTTCGTTTGGAAAAAAATCAGTCTGTGTAATGAAAAAAAGAGTTTTACTGTTTTACGGTCCAATTTTTCTAATTCCTTTGGACGAAAATGTCCAGCATTGATCTGTTATTGCTGCTGCACCTTCTCGCCGTAGGCAGTGTCTTGCGCTAATGCTACCATATCTGCTCACAATTATGCTAATCGTTTAAGCCTTTCCCAAGGGCAAAACTAACGAAAAGCAGCGAAACACGAATGTTTTGCTGCTCTTTTTTTTGTTTGTTGCACGCAGATGGACAGACAGTATACTTAACGTAGAATAATAGGCAGGAAAATGGTCAATATTTGAGCAGGAACCAGTCATACCATGCGAGGAAGAAAAGAAACGCATTTCTTAATGTTTTTTTTGCGTCGCTTTGGGAGGAAGATTCGGTTTGTTTTTGCTAGAAATATTTTGGTTTGTTTCATTGCATTTCTACGCGTACTTTCCATCCTCCTTTATTTATGATTTTAATTTCATTTATAAATATTTCCCTTTTTTCCTTTTGTTTCATTTTCGTTTCTGTCCTTTTCCTATTTTTCTCTTAATTCATTGCACCAATTTGCCAATTTCTTATTTGCCTTTTCGCCGTTCTGCAGCTAATTTCATTTTGCGATCCACGCTTTGTTGTTTATTTCGTACATTCCTCTTCGGCAGGCCCAATTTTGAGCAAAGCAATTCCGAGCATTAATTCATTTCCACTCCGTGCTGTAAATGTGTTTACGTGTGTATGAATGGAAGTAAAATAATCTTCGTTTTTCTCTTTTTCCCCATTCTGACACCTTCACTTTGCCACTGCACGTCATTATGTTTACTGCGCTTTTCACTTCCACACGAGCGAGACATACGGTGGTGAAGTGTGTAATTATCGTATTATATAATGCTTGGAATAATTATTTTGATTTGGAACAATAGATAAATATTCTTGGTTTGATTTTGTTATTATTTTCCTTTTCTTCTGTTATAGTGACTATCCATTTGTTGGTTTTTGGTTATGTTTTATTTTTTTATATTTTTTCATTCCTCAACGAAACTTATACTTAATTTAATACTTTTTATTTCATGTTTTCTTTATATAATGCTTAATTTATAATTTACTTATTGAATTAAATTTATTCGTCTTTTGAACTCTTTTCTTTAATATTCTTCTTGTTTGTTTTAAGTTTTCTAATATATTTTTGTATCATACTGGTTTAAATCGAATGATATTTATTGTTGTTTCGTTTTTCAGATAATTCAACGAGAGTTAGTTTTCACTGTGAACAAATTATGTTCTCAATGTTATTCATTTCTATTCTTAACTCTTGCACTCTTGGCTGTGTTCAACATTCATATGACCTTCACAAGGTGTTTTCTTCTTCTTGTATTCTTTGTGCGTGTTTTTCGTTTCCAGCTCGATCATCATTTACTTGCCGCGCTGGGTTTCTCTTCTTGTTCACTTATTCTTGCTCATTTCTTTTCTTAGCTTCATTTGCCCTAGTATGTTGTTTGCGTTTGTTCTTGATTCCCGAGCCGTAGCACAATCGAGTTAGTTGGTCATTTTCATTTCCTCCCGTCCTACAAAGAACATCGCCTTTAGCCCCTCTTATTCGCCACTTCTTTCATCATCTGTTTCCGTGTGCTGTTTTTCTCTGTAGGTTTATCTGCCCCCCGTTCTCTGGTGCTCCATTCTTAAGTGTCCGTTTCCCAGTGGGCTGTTTTTTCCGTTCCGTGCGTGGAAGCAAACATCCGGAAGTGGCAAGTCAGCTGTTTATATGGTCAAAATTACATACAGCAGTTGTGTTGTTAGTTCCGGTAAGCCGGCAATAATCGAACCGAGGAATCTCGCAAGAGGTCTCGAAAGAATTCATTGCATACCGCGATTCGCGCAAATGGATTCCCGCAGCCTATGCCTATGCCTGCTGCCGCTGCCCGATTTTTATTCCCATTTCGTGTGCTTTCCGTTTCGTTTCCCTACGCACGCATTGCGTCATTCGTATTGCTGGCGGGAGGGAACATTCCGAAACGTGCCGGCAGCTTGCACAGCCTTCAAGCAGGAACGCTTGCGTGACGGCACGGAAATTGGGTCTTTTTGCGAAAGGATGAACGCAAGGTGTTTGTAGGGTTTAGAGTGTGTGTTTGGGCAGTTTTTTTTGTGAGTTCTTCCTTTGAGGTTCTTGAGGTTTTTTTTTCTTTCTTCCTCATGCTAATTCTACTGCCTGCTGATCGCCAAAGCACCGGAAGCTTACACAAGAGCGGCAGAGCAAGAATTCGTGAGGCTTCTTTGTTCGAAATGCAAAGTTTCCGCATATTGGGAAGACATGTGCTTCGTAATGGGAAATGGGAAATAAGATTGGAAGTGAAGCATCTAAAAAGCACCACTTCAATTCTTTAAGAGGTAACCATTGTATGGAGGCGGGAGAGGTGGTTGTGTGGTTTTTAGAAAACAAAACGAACTTACCACATTTAATTCATTTCACATTCTGCGTTTTTCTGCTTTCGTGGGCAGGTGAAACGATTGCTTCTTTCCCTCCGATGGTTTCTGCATATCCTATCGAACAAACAAGGTCGTTCGGTCTAAGGTTGGGTACAAGTTTTTATCTTCAATTTTATATAATCCTTAGTATTGTAGAAGAATTGTACTACAGAAAGACCCCCGAAAGTATGCAAGCACAGATAACGGTGTCACATTTCTTCGGATACAGGAAGTTAAGATACAATTTATTTTTCCAACTAAGTGAATGACTAAAACATCCAGATCAGAATTAAAAAAGTATACTGAAGAAGAAATAGTAAATAAATCAAGAAACACCAGAAGTTCTGCAATCTATACTGAAGAAGAAATAGTTCAAGAAATTAAAAAACGCCAGAAGTGCTGCAATCTGCACTACAAAGTCATTCTTTTTGAATTAGTTAATCTAATTAAAATAATAACTAAACTAGAAAATAGTTTGTTGACATATAATTATAATGACAGCAGTTTAAACACAAAACCGAAAAAGAAACAGGTAATCAGTAAAACTGTTGGAACCGGCGAGCTTGTTAAGCTCCCACATATTCAGATAATCAGGAAACAAGACAACATGGCAAACCGAACAAAGACCACCTATTTCCGCCACAGGATTCGCAGCCACGTTGCAGCCAGCTTCGGTGTTCCGATTTTCCAAAACATGGCCATCCCCCGGCGGATGGTGGTGATGAGTAAAGCCATTTGCTTTGTTTTTCGCAGAACGGCCCCAACATCTCGCCAACTCCTGCACAACTCGCTCCCGGTGGGATCGTTTCGTAGCGGTTTCGGTAGCGTTACCGGAAAGAATAGATACGTTTTTGATAAAATTTAATTAAAATTTCATCTTCCAGTTTGTGGAGGGTGTTTCTGCTTCCCCCCCCCCCCTCCCTCCCCCAGTGTTTGGCAGTGTTGCACTCCTACCTCGGTATCCCCTTGCCAGATTGCCCCCCCCCCCCCCCCATCTAGTGTCTGTTATACTTTGCCGATAGGATAGACGGAAGCCTTTTTGCTAGGCTTTCCTAGTTTTGGGCTTCACGCTGAATGCTTCCTCTCGTGTTGCAGCTACACCACTTTCGATGGGAAGTTTCACTGAAAACCTCCAGCTTCCGTTTGATAGTTTCATAGCCATAGGGCGATACTACAATACATTCCAATACGCTCTGCAGGGATGCTTCCCTATCTATTGGTAGGGAAGAAAGAATTGAAATTGGATAATAATTTCACTTTCCATGCAACACCGGGTCGTTTGGTTTGTAGTATTTACCATACTGGCACAACCGAATTAATGAGCAACAGACGCGCTACGGTTGTTTTGTAACCTTCCCGATATTCCGCCCTCCCCTAAAGAAGGAAATACCGCGTTACCAACGATAGGGTGCTTGTTAATGGGAATTATCTCCTTTTTGGGGGCGAACAGTGCAACAATCCGCACAAGATAAATACAATCGTCAAACGTAATGAAGTACGCAGAATGTATGAGAACGAACCCCTCTGCTCTTTGAAGTGTGCGAAAACGAGGAATTCACAATTTCACATTTCAGTGTTTGTTGGTTGGTACTCCATGCTGGATGTACTCCCGAATATGTTGCCTTCGTCCAAAACTTCAAACACACAAACATATCATCGATATATAAGGGATTACATGGAAAGCAGCAACATTTCGGGTTTTGCGGGTTTTCTCATAATATCGAGCGCAGAACAAAGCCCTCAACCCTCGGGAAACGGGAACCAAATCGATGCAGATTGCGATGGACAGAAGTGATGGGCCGTTCGTGCCCTTCCCCAAATGCAACGAATGGGGTGGGGCAAGCAAATGTACAAGCAGCACAAGCTGGTGTGCTTGCATAAATTCTGCACTTTATGCGTTTTTGCTGTGCAGAGAAAATCTTTTAAGCCCACTCAAACGTAATGAACAACGGGTATTACGGTAAAAACGGGGAGAAGACGCCTTCTTTAGCATTACAAGTTACCACCACTTGAGGGTTTCGGATCCCTACGAAGAGATCCTCGTCCTTAAGACTCCGTTGTCAACAATGTGTGGCCGTGTGCTTTGCTGTGGCGCCAGCAAACATTGTAAGAAGCATCCCCGATAGTGTAGGGGGGCTTTAGTTTTCTATTTGTGTTTTGCTGTCCAATAACTTTCCTTATGGGACTATTTTTTTTCCTTCTCCTCCTTGGGTGTGCAGAAGGAGTAGTACGGTAGACGGCAGAAGGTGGAACTTTGTTTATGTTTGGACTATCTAGACCCGGCATTAGGCATGCACACGGTGTGGTCGTTTGCTGCAAGTGAAATCTTCATGCTATCCCGGTTAAGCTTATAAGTTAAGGAACACTTGCATGCTAACAAACAATCACCGATCGGGTGCAGTCCGGTACTGCTAGGAATGGATGATATTTCAATTGAAGGGATTATCCCTTTTTCGTGCTACGGAATGAGGGTATTTGCTTGGTATCGAAGAAATATTTGTTTATTTATGCTCTAAACTAACTACATGACACGTACACTCTGCTTTTTCCAATTCCGGTATAGTGTCGGATACAAATACTTTCGCAAAGATGGTCACATAATCAAAGGTTTATGGATTGCAGCAGTTGTTATGAGCGTAAGTTCTTGTGTGTGCTATGTTTACGGCAACTAAAGGTATACAATAAACATATTTAATGTCCCTTTTATTAGTTTCGATGTTAAAATTACTGTGCTGCAACTCTTCTTATCGCGATTGAACATACTAAATAGAGAAAAGACGATTTTTGAGCAAAATCATTAAAAATACATTGATGCAAACAATGAACTTAGTATAAACAGATTAAACTTTGCTCCTTGATCCTTGCAGTTTGCCTAAAAAATTAGATACAACAATATTATCTTGAGTACAAACGCATGAAGAGGAATCGCCTCTTCCGGATCCTGGTCCTGGCACCAAAAATGGAAATCCTTGTTTTCAATACAAAAACAAAAAGAAAACTAAACTTAAACATTTTTGTGTTGCTTTATGGAACTCCCCTTCCACAAGTGCTTACTGAGCACCAGTACGTGACAGTCTGATGTAAAAATGTATCGATACTTTCCAAGGCTTCCTGGACAACTGATGGGAACTGTTTCCCATCAGCAAGACGGGAAACAAATTTCAGTTTTATTATATTTATGCATCGATCCCCAAACTCCAGCTAGTTTGATCCATCCATTCGAGGTATCATTTTCAGCCCGAGTGCTCAGTGCAGAGCCTCAAAATGAACTCGATCAAAACACATCGGATGCAGCCGGGTGCTGAAAACCGGGCTTGCACCAGGACGGATGTCCAATCCAATCAACAGGACGGGACAGAAATCAAAGCAATCAACCCGGGTGGGCCCTGGACCGTACCGAGCAAAACATACATATATCCTCTTTCACGCTCGGGTGAGGCGATACATGGTTTGCAAACGTTATTATTTTCCTATCATTCAAATGAGACCTGTTTATGGGAAGAACTAGCTCGACCCACCACCACAACAGGAGGTCTTGAAGGGTCACTACAGTTGGAAACAATTTCAAACATAACAATTTTCCTTTTGGAAAAGCCAGGAAAGGTTCCGGGGGTTTATATGCATCTTGTTAGCTTCACTGCATGTCTACCTTAATGGACTCTCAGGCGCACGCTTCTTCCCTTCCCTTGTAGTCCTCCTCCCCTTCGGTAGTGTTGGATACATCTTTAGACATAAATAGCTTTACCTTTTTGCATCTCAAAAAAGGGGACCGTGCTAGAGATCCGACGAGAGTGGCTGCCCCGCTGTGCCTATTCGAAGAAGTTTTACCCACATCTCACGAGAGATAGCCAGTTTCCCGGAACAGAAACAATCGTCTGAAGATGATGGAAAGAAATTGGAAAATGTCCACTCCTGGGGCAAGGCCTTTCATCGTTCTGCCACTGTGAGACAAAGCCATTCCTGATGAATGCACAAGAAATCTTCGATACCGGATTTTGAAGTTCTGAAAAGACATCCCTTCCCGGCATGCCGCATGGCATGTCCTCGGGAAATTGGAATCTTTATCAAACCGAACGAAGGAACTTTGAGGGGGGAGGAGATATCTTTTGGGTGCAAATCCTTCGCCTTTCGCTTTGGATATCGCAGGTGAAGTTTTGCAATACTGGGCGCTGGTCAGTTTTCCAGATAAATTCGTCCTTCTTCCCATTCCTCACACAGGGAGTTCGGTTCTAAAGCGTAGAAATAGTCCGGCAGTACAGACGCTATATCCGAAGCGCTATTAATCAAATAAACTTCAAGCAAATGGTTCGGAAATGAATGGTTTCGGTGATGTCCGATGCGATATTGATTAGAATACTGACAGCACCAGGGGTTGGGGGTCACACAACCGGACCACACCGACCGGATTGAAGACTTGATGCTGACGATGCTACGATGTTCGGCAACAAACAGTTTCGCCCCATTTGGACTGTAGGCAATGGAAATTGACTTTTGCTGACCGTGAGCAGGAATGGGACGACAGATAGGCTCGCGATGGTCGGTACTCGGTACCCGGCCGGTGAATGGTTATTGCTTATTGCCGAAGCAACCGTACGATTCCGTTTCATTAAACATTAAAGATATCGTTGTGGTTGTGAAGGTACTAAATGCACCAAACGAAAAGGGAAGTAATGTTTCTCTCGTACTCCCAACTGCCATGAAGAGATATGTAAAGACATTGATTCCAATTGATGGGATACACACTCACATTTTGCAAATGGTGCTCATTTGTAAAATAGGGGTTATGCGGAAAGGTGTATCATTTTCCACTGCAACGCTGCTTGAACTGTTTGTGCTGATTTTGTCATCAAAGATTTACAATAATTGGATGTGTTTGAGTTTGTGTTTACAACGGGTTGGGTTTATACCCTTTGGGTAGTGTTACTTAGTGTTTGCCGTAAGCAAACCAAGCTACGATGGGTAATAATTTATGCCTTCTTCTACTGCAACATGCATTTTCCGTTGGTTTATCGATTAGGAGTTACAGATATTTGTAGAACAGCAGCACTGAACTAAAGTAAAATATTTGTTATTACGTTAGGAAATAAGTTTTTATTACCGTTAAAATATCTTTTTATGCTTAAAAAGTTAACATACTGCTTGTAATGCTAAAGTAATCGATTTTGTACTTTTAAGCGCGTAAAATTTGCAACACAAACAGGTGTCGTAAAGTTGGTAATATATGACACATTAAATGACGCCATTGATTACTCGATAACGCACCACGTGGCTGTACCATTTTGGGTACTTTTTTTATTTCGGCTTGACAGTTTGGCGTAACGTAGTTCACCAACCATCAAAGGAGGTGATTTTAATATCGCCCTTCTGTTTGCTACAGGAACTCAAGCACCAATTGCCAAAAAACAGTCAAGTTGTAGCCCTACTCCTCTCCTTTTTCATATTTGGCCATCTATTTGACGACTTTTATTTTCATGACATGAAAAAAACGCACACACACAGTGAAAGCAAAGAGCTTGATTTCCCACCGATGCTACGGTAGAAGGCGTAGACCAAGAGTTTAGAATGGAAACTGGGAAAAATAAAACGAATATCATAAATGGTACGCAAATATTTAAATATCGTTATGGAGCACGCGATTGCTTCATCGGTGGTGGTGGTGGCGGCCCTTTCTTCGTTCGCGAAGCAAAAACCATTAGCTCGCGTCTGCCAGCTGGTACCCGAAGGGAGGGAAAGAACCATCCGAAAAGAAAAACCTTTGGCACTACCACCGTCCTCCCCCAACCCCCCATCCCATTTGGTGAGACTTTCACTTTCCGACCTTGGTGCTTTTTAACCTTCCTCTTTATGAAGGAAGTTTTCGATTTTACATCAGCTTTTCTTCTCGGTGTCGTGTCAGCTTCCTGCCAAAAATAGCAATTCCCCTTGCTCCTCCGCGGGAGTGCCACTGCAATGACACTGCCGTTCGCTGTTGCGTTGAATCGGTCGCTTCGTGCAGTTTGGAAATTTGCGTACATATTCATTATACGTCCTTTGATAGAAAGAGCAAGAGAGAGAGAGAGACCTGGAGGAGGAAAAAAAGGAAATCAAATGCCACCGTTAGAACAGTGCCGTGGCACTGAGCAGAAGAAAGTAAACCCCATAAAGTAAGTCGTTATAGAAGTCTTCTAAATTGATTGCACACAAACGGTTTCCTGTTTCGCTTCGAAAACTGTAGCAGGGACAAAAAAATAAGACCAAACTTCTTTTAGAAAGTAATTTTCTGGTAACCTTTGTCACGAGGGTCGGGGTTAGGTTGGGAGGGCAGTAAAACTGTAATGGACCACCACGAAACAAACCACACGCCACTAATGTTGCGCCTGCTTTCATTTTTTTTGGGATACTTTGAGTCATTAGTTAAACGACATGTACCATTTCCAGAACTAGTTCTAGTATCCCGCAGTTTGTAGTCCGTCAAATATCTAAATATCTCGGCATCAAGGCAGAGTGATGGAATTCTTAATGTCCTTAAAACCTCATTTACCATTAAGGAGTACACAATTTAACAAAGCAACTAACGTGCTTTTAGCCGTGCAACGGTTTGGCTCTTTGTTCGCTAGATTTGCTTCCGATGGATGGTTGGGAATTAATGGTGGAATTAAAGTGAGAATGAAGATTTCACGCGTCACGATTCCGGGAGCGCCCCCGGGAGAGCGCGTAATGTAAATGTGACAGTGTGGAAGGCGAAAGTTGCGGTGTACCGAAGATTCGGTTTCGGTTGAATCCGTTTGCAAGCAATTATTCCAATGTTCTATGCCCTCCCCCGATGGCAAAACCCGTACACTTTGCTGTAAGGCCTCAGGTTTGTTTTTTCTTCCTAAAGCTGGCTCTCGTTCCAAGACCAAGACTCACGCTCGGGACGCATTGGTTGGTGCAGATATCGCAATCGTCCAGGAGTGGAATGGATTTTAACGACTTTACCGTGTTCGGGGTTGCACTTAACCGCCATGGCACATAAAATCCCGTTCCCCACCGAATGGAATATCATCGGCGTATAATATCGTCCAGCTGTACACGCGGGAAACCGGGCTTGCGTAATAACTACTGCGCGATAGTCTGCCTCTTGCAGGTCCCGGGGTCCATTACCCGGACCATTCGTTTAATTAACTGATAACGAATATAGGAAATCGTTTACCACCGGCAAACGCACGGGAATCGCTACCAGATGGCGCGGTAGTGGGAAGAGATGCAATAAAATCTTCCGACAGTTCGTTCACGGTAACATTCACGTAACGCTCCGTTAAGGGCCTTGGTGCGTACCCAATTCGACGTTCAAGTGGTTTTAGTTCTTTTTACATCTAACGTGGAATTTCTTTCACTAAGGGCGGAGGTTCAGGTTGTACCTAGATATACTCTGCAATAAAAATTCTTCAAATACATTTTATTCTTCAATGAACCGAACAGACCGAAAGAGAAGCTCAGAAGGCAAAATAAACGATACAAGAAGAATTATCTTCTGTTTAATCAGTTAATTCGAAAATTTTGTTATACGTATTGTATACCTTCAGGCGTAATGTTGAAAGAACTTAATATTTTATTAGTGATGTAAATCAATTAGTACGAAGGTTTTGTTCTACGAATTGTATACCTTCAGGCGTAATGTTGTAGGAACTTAAATTTTAATTAATGTTGTTAACTTTTAAATTAAATTCAGGACATGTTTGGAGATGCGCCTAAAGGTATGCAACCTGTGTGTGTTTTTAGTTTGATAGGAATAAAGAAATACAAGTAGATAGCTTCGACATTTATTAAGTAATCTCATTCTATAAAAACGATATCGAGCAGGGTAAATTTTTATCGTATATGTACGATCAAAAACTAATATTTTTCATCATGTTCATCAGATCTCTTTCAATAGACTTTGTATATTCGACCACGGACTCTTTGGAGTTACAATCAATACGCACTTCAGGCAAGTGCGGTGTTTCTGCTATCAGAATCGTTTTATCATCAGTTGTACATCAACGTTTTTCCTGCATTACGTGGTCAAAGGAACAACCACAGGACTACCAAATGGTACGGTGCTCGGTACACACCAGTTGAAACAGGTCTATTAATGCGATTACCGAGTTGCTGGGAAACCATTAACCACGTAAAAGTTGGCTCAAGTACACCAAACAGAAGGGAACTGCTTTCAATAGGCAGTCCGCAGGTTGAAATCACAGTTCCATTACCTTACGGTAGTAACAGCACCCATCATCGATACCAATAACACCCAACTCCATCCCGCTCCTGGTCGTAATCCCTTCTCCATCCTGTAGAAGCTGCAGTTTAAAATTTAAGACCAGTCTTTAAAGTATACGCACATTAAAAGTACTAACCACCCAAAAAAAAAACCGGGTTACGATAAACAGAATCACTAACGCACAACCATTGAATGTGCGAGAGCATAATCCCATCCATTTTCGACCACCCAGGTTGAGGAAATGTCTTGTTTTCGGAAGCCGTAAGTGTGGTTGTGCGCCTTTAATGCTGTGGTAGGAAATTTCATTTCCCTCCCGCCCGAAAATGATTACAAATAAAATGAACGAAATGTACAGCACAGTGCGGATGGGATGGCTGACGGTTTTAAAAAGAGTTAACGAGTTGGGTTTTTATTTATCTCGCATTTTTTTTTTGTTCCAGCACTTTCACCACTTTATTGACAGGAAGTCCGTTTTCGGGATGGTGCAGTTTTATTTGTCGAGATTTTACTGTGGATTCGCTGTGATGGGATGGAACAAACAACAAAAAAAAAAAAACCAGCTTCAAGCGCCATCATTACGACCAATTCTTGTGTCCATTTGATGACTTTTTTTCGCTCTCTCTCCTGCTTTTGTATTGATATAAAATTAAGATGAACACACAGAAAGGTTGTTAAAAGCAGCATGGACATTAAACAGAAATCCGTGCGTATGGTATTATAGGGTACAAATGGCGAGCGAACAAAGCGTGTGGTTTAATTTAAAAAAAGGCCTTTAAAAAAATACTGCAAAGTAGATAATAAACTTCAGACGTATACGTAAAAAAGCAGCTTTTGAATTTGTTTCGACATGAACCATATCGGGTTTTTAACACTATTTTATAAGTCATTTGATAATTTTAATAAAGTTATTTTTTCACTGATGAATCATACGAAAGATTTTACCGTAAAGAAATGACATCCTTTTGAACGAGAAGAAATATGGATAAAAATTTATAATATTGCACTCAACACAGAAATTTACGTTTGCTCATTATTTCCAATTTTCTTTAAAAAATTCTACACATGAGTTAAGTAGTACAAACCTTTATTGCCTAGGAAAAATGAGGATAAAACCACACCTGACATTAAGCAGTGCACATGACGTGGTTGTAATGAATACTAAATTAATATGCTACGCTAATTCTGCCCATCAGACCAAAGCGAGACTGACACGAACCCCGCAAAGGCAAGTGTGCTGTGCCGGGAACCCATCGCGATCGGAGTGCACATTTTGCGCACAGCTTCGCGACCGAAGTGCAATTGAAAATGTCACCAAACTCATAAAGAAAGTGATATGTTTCCTGCACCGTGTATCGCAGATACGCCGTGCACCGTCGGAAGCTCATTTGACACGGTAATCTTTTTAATGCATTTTCAGAAGAAGCAGCAGATCTTTCCCCATCACCCCCTGGTTCTCCGTTCCTTTCGCAGGATGTTCAGGTACGATTTCGGGTTTGACGGTGCATGGGCCGAACCGATACGCCGTAACCGGCGTTGGGAGGTTTCTAATATTAAACCCTAATGGTGACAGTCAGTCTATGAATATTTCTTTCAGTGCGGGATCGACGTACCGTCGTGGGGCGATGTCGTTGGCCCCCACGATGCTCGAAACCATCCGCGCGCGAGTGAGTGACAGGTGAAAACAGAAAACTATTTTTCCGCCGATTTTTCTTCCTTGCTTTCTCAGATGCCGTTGCTGTCGTGGTGGATGAAGCCGTGAGGGGGGAAGGATGTGTTTTTGGTTGGTAAGTGGCAAACGGAAAGGTGGAAGAAAAACGATACTTGGAGTCAGGTTCAATTTTAAAATTAATTTTCATGACTGCCAAATGGCAGAGCGAAATGACGTACGATTAAGGAAGTGGGACCAGATACACGTGCGATGGGTGTTTGCGGGGATAGGTACGTAATACGCAATCTAAATTTAGGCATTAAGAAAAGTGTCATTAAAATTGTTATTATATTTTTCCCCATTTGAAGAAAATAAGAGTACGCTACAAAGAAAAGTAGAAGATTGCCAACTAGAAAACTTAAAAAGAGTAAATAAAATGTTGAAACAATACTGTTCAAAAACATGAAATGCGTTAAAAATAATAATTTTAACGTAAATGAGAAGTGAAGTAAAAGTATATACAAATTTTGTGAAAAGAAGTCACTAAACTATTTTCTTAATTTTGTAACTGAAGAGGGAAAAACAGAAATAGAACAAGTGAGAGAAAGAGGACAACAAATATTAAACTGTTTAAAACTAATGAAACATGAGATGAAAAATTAAGAAAAACTAAGGTACAAAGTAAAAGGAACAAATAATAAAGAAAATGAAAAAAAAGATCAATAGAAGGAGAAAAAGATAACAAAACATAGTAAAATAAATAGTAAAAATAACAATTATTTTACAATAAGAATGCATAACAAAGTAAAACAGAAAAAAGGAGTGTATAAAAGTCAGAAAATTAGAATCCTTTTTTGTACGTTTCTTACGTTTCTTATATTATAAGTCAAAGAGTTTCAATGTGTTCATATTCCTTCCTGCTCTTCACATTGTCTGATGAAGTTTGTCAGCCTCGCCTCATCTTTTTGGGCAAGCAATAGATCCCCACCACACAGTGCCCCAAGAGGATAAGTGCACACACATTTTACTTTAATTAATTGTAGCACATTAGCCACAAAAACGCATCGTGCGCAGAAAGAGAAAGAGAGAGAGAGTATCTGGCATTACATATTTGCCACCGAGCGTTAACGAGAGACCTGACAACGCCATTCAAATCGAATGCACTTCGGTACTTCGGTCTGTTTGCCCTCTGTTGCGAAAAACATGAACGCCCGGTGCACAAATGATGCAATAAGTTATAATTACCAGACGATGGGTAGAGGTGGGAAGTGGCGAACCGTTCCCCCCGGTGGGGGCGGGGTGATGTGTATTAAAAATTCCCTTCTAAAAGTGACATGTATTTATATCCACTTGAGCGAGCGATCATCATCGAATTGCATTCTAGTGGGTGGTGAAAGGGAGGCAGAAAAATGGAAGGAGATGAAAAGCTGGTGAAATGTTATAAATTCCATTTTTGTGCGGTGTGGCACGGTGTACAACAACAAAAAATAAACCCCTTCCGAGACAACACGAGAAATACATTTGAAATCTTAGGCGAGCGGTAGATGTTTGACAGATGGGTTTTGGGAAGGTGTGAGATGGCTCCTGCCTCCTGGGTTGCACTGTTTGGTTGGAGATCATTTCGATTGGTTGTTTCAAACAATCAGTTCATCCGTTTTTCACGACCACACAAAGAGCGGTGGGAAAACGTTGATGGAGTTTGTTTATGGAACATGTCAATTATATGCCATCATTCCGTGGTCAGTCCACTCGAGCAGCTAGTTCTTTGTTTGCATAATACAATTTTTCATTTTTGAGTGACGGTTGGGGGAAATTTCGTTTTAAATTTGGTATCTGTGTGCAATGATGAACGTCAAGCAATTGTTATTTGAAGCCTTCGATCATTATCTCACTAGTGGAGATTGATTTTAATCACGATCTAGCAGCAAGAAATGAATCGTTCCGTGACAAATATGAAGTTATTTCCCCATTTTCAGATATGAAATCATAATATAGCACTGTTTTAAGGAATTAACTAGGTAAATTGTTCTCGGTCTGCTTCTATATCCTCTGCGACAACCATACGTAGCTCATAAATCTATCATTTTCGATACTAGAACCAATATTTTACTGTCCCACTTTGCTACCCCTTAAGAGTCATTCCGGTCTGGCATAAGACGATTGCATCCGAATGCAATCCAACGGGTGCGAGTATTGTTTGCAAATCATAAAACATTTTCCCGTCCCGGTGCACGTTCGGCAATCATTAGTGTGTCCTGATGGATCGCCTACCCGATCTGGGCGGGTCTGGACCACAACCCATCCGGTACGGTGTGGTGTTTGTCAAGATAATAATAAATATGAATATTTGGTAAATATTAGCTCACATTTCGAAACACCACGCAAAGGGGCCCCCGGCTGAGCAAACAGGCGAAAAACCGTTTGCTGCGTGTGCAGCTGTAACCCCCATTGCTGTTGGCATCTTTGTCCATAAAACGCATGAAGACATTGCCATCAATCCTTTTCCGGCACATCTTATGTGTGAATATTATCCTCCAGGCAATAACTTTCACCGAATTGGAAACCATCCCTTCGCGAAGGCGAACCAGGACGGGGGCAACCAAATTGTCCACTTTATCATCATGCGGATGTCAACGGGGAAGCGGGTAAACCGGTGAAGCCAATGACCGGCTAACGTGGCGTGAAAATATTGGCCATCTCGTATTGGGTGTAGAAGTGTTATAAAAGCCCGAAATGGAAAGAAATGAAAAAAAAACCAAAGTTAAGTGAAGTCAAGCTGCACGGAAGAGTTCCACTACATCCATACGGTACGAGGGGGCGAAAGGTAATCAATTCCAATATGCGTAACGACCTGACGGAAGAGTCGTAAAATTGATTTACTGTGCTTGTACGAGGTCGTTAGGCTGTCGACGTGCAGAAGAAGTACGGAAAACTTCCTTCTCACGCACGAAATTGGCTACCAATAATGTACGTTGAAGATTCGTTGGAATTGATACGATGCTGTGGACCAAACGTACGCCAACGAAACAGGTTTGCAAAGGGAATGGTAAGATTTCCCTAAACCAACAAAAAAAGACTTATTACTTTCCAATTTCAATAATTATGCTGACGATACCTAGAAAAGGAACCTAATTGCATCTCTTGCCATATGTGTAGAGACAATCTTTGTTGCGCTTTATCAATCATCCCATCATCAATGTGGTGACGTGACCAGGAACATGATGCTAGACAAGCGGCCGGTATTGCTTCTTCTCGCAAATACTCGCAAACGAACATCGGATAAAGTTCTTGAGCAATTATTTGCATATGGCACATTTGCATTTTGCTGTCGGAGTAACCTGAAATGCTGGAGGTTCGTCAACTCTTCAAACGCGACAACACCAACGGCAACCGATATTCCTCTCGCTCGTCTGGGCCAAGTGTTCCAATTTACAATTCAAATAGTGCACGCTCTCTCAATGCACAAAAGTGTTGCCTCCGCGTTGTCCTCAACTTTGTGTTCGATTACAGTTGTTGTCCTCTTCTCGCGCCGCTTAGTGAACCTCGGAACAGGTATTACATTCGCATCTTGTCAATGGCTTCCTGTCATGGTGAAGGTGGAGGACTTGCGGGTGAAGCTGTTGGTTGGTTAAGCTTTACATTATTCACCAGCGCCAGGAAGATGGGAACCGGAACAACTGCGTTCATTGGCAGGATGCTTCCTTCCGGGGGTTGAATTTGATAGGCCACCAGGGCGTGTGTTGCCAACTTGGAACGGGTGGAAGATATCGTTTACTTGGTTGCAGCAGGTTACACAATGCAACATTATCCAGCTAGGAATTCTTCGATGTATTAATTAAACTTCAAGCCGAGAATGTAAGAAAGACTGACAAACAAGAAAGACTGTAGTTTTGTAGAATAGCCTGAGAAAAAATACTAAAAATAGCTTCTAAGTACATCATGCCATAATTATACTATCAGCTGTTTTATGTAGTACGCTGTTACAATATCCCTCAGAATAGACCACCCAGCTAGGTCAAGGCATTTGACCATGTATTTTTGAAGATAAATATCGCTATGTTAAAAATAAAACACCACATGTCAGATTAGCTCACCGAAACATTCCACGGTGGTCGCAGTACAACAACTTGACATCCTTTTGCAGGGAAGTGAAGTTACTGATTGACAGCTGATTCTGAGCAAAATGTTATGCTCTAGAAACCCCGTCCGAAAACCGTACAGATGCGTCAGTGTGGATATTGTTCAATATCTGCCCGGTTTCGATATTCTAGATCAGCACAGAAGAAACTAATGATAATGGTACAGATATATGCGATATTGTATTGATCCAAATCAAACGATACTTCACTTTTAAGTTTGACAACGGCTTTACGTCAAATACACATTTGACACATTCGTTAGTATACAATGGAGAAGCAAAACAAAATCCAACCTGTCAAATTCAAATCCACACACACTGGTGGGCAAGAACGTGCCCAACTCGTGAGTATATCGGGCATATTCTTCCCCCTCCATTAAATTCTCGTCTATCGACGCTACGTCATTATGCCGCTTGCCAGTTCAGTTGACGTTTGCCGCCTATCAAAAGTCAATCATTTCGCCTCAATTTGGCCGATTACGATCGGTCCGGACCGTGCGACAAGGGCTTCTCAAGGTTACCAGTCGGTACGCTTCCTTTACGGCACATTTGTTCTTGAAGTGATCTTCTTTGTGGTTGAGTTGGCGCAATTCGGTGCGTGTCAAAATTTTCGGTAAGACACATCAAGTGCCGTACTTCGCCGTACGTGCAGGGTTCCGCTTTCTGACAGCATTATACGAACATCATCACCACCTTTTTGGAGGGCCCCGGGGAAAGCGTGTGGATAGTTCTTCCACGTTCTTCATCGTTCGATTTTAGCGTATGTTGCCCGAAGGAAGATCAGGGCGGCTCATCCATCATCTTGAAACGTCCTTGAAGAACTTTTCCTGGATGGGGAAGTTAGGGAAATTTCAAGTACGCGCACTCAATGCTTGATGTCAGAACAATCGAGAATGGTGAACCACATTAAAGGTAGTTTTGGAATTGGGGTGTTAGACATTTTTAACCCCCCCCCCCCGGGAGAAGCTAGCGTACAAATCTGTTTAATTATAACACCAAATCGCTTCGTGTGTAAGGTCTGCATGCGCCAGGTTTTGTGGTGTGCACGTGTAGTATTAGGAAGGCACGTGTTTCTTTTTGTTTGTTTGGGGCCCTCGTTTTTGATTGGGATGTCCGGAACAAAACCACAAGGACAAATCTCGCGAAGGAGGTTCAAATCCCATCCTCAATCAATCCTCAAGCTTTGTTCGAATCTAATCGCAATTCGAACAGAAGCAAGAAGGATTCTATTTGTTTTGTTGAATCAGCAACACGGAGGAAGATATAGGCCACGTGTACCTATATGAATTGGAAAGTAATTAAATTGAGCAATTAGTTTTAGAAGTTAGTAATTGTGGATTACTTGGAATATGTGACAGAAGAGATGTAAAAGTCAACACCTAAGAAAGCCTCAGATGCGATATTATTCCGTTATAGAATTGACATTTATCCTAAGATTTGTAGCAATTGACATCTCCAATATTCAGTTCTCAATACTTATTTCACGGGGATGTCTTTGTTAGAACTTTAATATAACTTTAATATTACTCACAAATACACAATAAACTCCAAAGTGAGTATTGTTGGCGCGGACAAAATTTTATTCTGTAAAACCTTTTATTGAGCTTTTCTCAATTTCTTCAAGCATTTACTAGCTTCTACATCTAATGAGAATAGCTTCATAATTAAAATCTTTATCTTTCGTATCGAAAATATTACCAAAACTTCGATACGAACCATTAAATGTTGCTTTACGATGCCCGTTAACTGTAAAGAACCATTCTAACTTCAAACGAGCGCATTCGTCCAGCGCTTATCTCATCCCTTAGTCTCGTCGACGAGACGACGTAAAGATTTCACCACTCAAGAAATCAAACCATGTGTTTGGACATCAAATGCCTGGCCATAAAACTATTTGTGTTGGGGTTTGTTTGTTGGCTTTCGTTTCGTTTGATATGCCTCTAAGGGAGATGGTGGCCTTGAGGGATTACGGAAGGCGTCTCCGACCGGTGTCTGGGGCTCATGTACCAGTACAAAACCCTAATGAGGTCCGTGGTTCAATCTTTTCGAATCGAAACATGTTCTACCATCATTCTGTTCGTCTCAGCTTCTCCTTGCGTTCCGTTCCGGCTGCCACCCGTCATTATCGAATCGTTGAAACGAAGAAGGTATCGATTATTTCACGTGCTGAAGTCCGTTTTGTTGATGATCTGACGATGATTACGAGCTGGTTGATGATGATGATCGTGTTGATACTAATAATACTGTCCGCAAAAAGGCAAAAAGAAAAAAAACCCAAAGGCGCGTTATAATCAAACAGTTTTCGGAACGTAGCTTGAAAACTTTTACCTTTCCATTTCGGTAGTTTTCTCCCATGAGGGGGAAAACAGCCTGTTCCGAGCGGAAATGGCGTCAAGCTGGCCATGGTTTGTGGCATGGTTCTCATGTGGGTGTAACACCGTAACACCGTAGTGCGTAGCATGTAAGCAGGAGTTTCGTTTTTGATGGCTTTTTACCAAACGGCTTTTTCGAGTTTAGTTTTTACGAGCTTCGAACTCGTTCCTTCATTGTTCGGAATAGGGTTGTTGTTTTTTCTCTCTCCCTCTTTCTCCTTTGTCTATCAGGTTTGAGTGTTTGGCATCTAGATTTAGTGAATTTTACGACATGCCACTTTCGTCTCGGTGTGGGGATCGATTTTTAGCTTACAGTTGAAGCTAAAGTCAGCACAAAAGCTAGTCGATCGGATAGCCATTTCTACACCGAAGCCGCACTTTTATGCCGCCTACAATGGACAAGTTTTATGGTCTCGCACAAAAGGGGCAAGAATAATCCATGGATGAGTGCTTTCTACAGAAGGGTCTATCAACCGCACTTGTTCTTGGTGCAGGACACCAACAAGAAGGGATATCAGACTACCTATCCCCATCCCTCCTTCGTAATCGTGGGTAGAGAAGTAAGCTGATGGCTGTGATTTACTCTCAAGCTACTATCGATGTTTGTTCCGCCCCCGGTATCGATACAAACAGTGCGACGAATCCCCACACGACTAGCTGTCATGAGTAGGAACTAATTAAAAAGTAATAATTACTGACACGAAACATCGAAAAACCGGCAGCTAATGGGTGGTTGATCCAACAAAGCACCCGGCACTGCCTTGCCAAATGGGGATGGCTGGTGGCTGGAGTGTTGATGAACCTTTTCGGTGGAAGTTCAAATGGCGCAAAGACGTGTACACATCCGGACACCATTATCATCATCAGTGGTGGGCCATCCGCGGTGGAACCGATGTTGACAACTATAATTTACTTTTTCACATAATATCACACCAAACGAAGGAACGGTTACTATCATCATCATCATCATCATCGTGATCATAAGCAACTTCATGGCATGAGGTACAGTATTCCCGAAGGATGGCCACCTCACACGCTTCCCACCGAAGCAAAAGCTGGGCCTGATTGGTGTACGATTGTCAGCGGATTATGATTTATGATAACGCTACTTTAATGACAGTTAGTTGCTGCTACCCCGTAACTTCGGCACTGATGACTTCATTTCTTCCGCTCGTTTGAGGGTGTCGAAATTGTAGGGCTTTCCGATTAATGATGAACACTCGCGTAACCCACGCAGTACGGCCACTAGCACGTTGGATGAAGTTTCCTGATTGTCGTTAGTTTAACGTCCCGAAAGGCAGCAAAACAGAAAAAGCAAGAATAAAGATGTGAAAGAGAAGTTTGTTGTTGATTGAGATGTTTTGTTTTGTCTTTAACCCTGCGCGTCTTGTACAAAAAGGCCTGGCAAAAAAACAAAAAAAAAACACTCACTAACCGTTGACATTGGACAGGCGCCGAATTTCTGGCGACCGGAAGTCGCCATATTTACTCAATTGGGAACAACCACCACCATATACATGTAGAGTAATATGTAGGCCATCTGGGACATTTTCGGTCATTTTGGGAAGGTGTCAAACTACGGCACGACGTCAGTGTTGCGGGCGTCATTAGTGAGTGCAGCGATCCTACGATCGGATGATGAATCGGTTGGACGTCGCGTTATGATTGAACTTTCGAATGGTGTTTTCCAGTGCTTTGTCGCGTGCATTAACCGTCATTATTTTGTGGCGGAAAATTGTGTATCGAAAATGCGACAGTGGAACCCATTTGGTGGTTGTTGTCTTACTTAAAGACTGGAAGTCATCAATGGTGGTGAGAATATGATGAGGACGACCTAATTGACACGTTAGATGACAGGGCTATTAAGGAGGGATGACTTTTTTTTGTGAGACTCTTGGCTTTGGAGCTATTTCTTGGGGTTACTTCCAACTTTGAGACTTAAAGATAGTCGAGTTCGTCCAAAGTTCGTTAGGAGAATGCGTAACGGTTCATGTCATTAAGCTGATATTGGAACTCTCAAGAAACATATACGTTCCAGACGAACTTCATATAAGAATAACTATTATCCTCAATGCTAAACCTATTTCTCATAAATCTCACTAGACTAGAATTATTCATAAATTCTCGCTAGACTTAAAGATAGTCGAGTTCGTCCAAAGTTCGTTAGGAGAATACGTAATGGTTCATGTCATTAAGCTGATATTGGAACTCTCAAGAAATCTATACGTTCCAGACGAACTCAGGTGAATATTTTTCTTCATATAAGAATAATTATTAACCTCACTACTAAACCCTTTTCTCATAAACGTTTCGCATATCCTTCTTGTTATGTGACTCATTTAGTTTAAATTATTCTAAACGATTTCGTGACTCATTTACTCCCCGATTAGTTCCCCAGCTTTACAGCGAGTGCGTGCGTCTTTTGTAGGCAATTTTGCAAAAGCAAAAAATTCTAACAACTGGATCTGGAACCGAATGAGCATAACATGCATGTGCGTGTCGGGAACACTCGCAAACACGCGCGGGTATGCGTGAAGAAGTTCCGGTGGAACGTCATTTCCATATAACGAAGCCTAATTGCATTGCCAGTTACCAATATTGCGCGTCCAGGTTCGGGCGTTGCGTTTGTAGCTGTTTGGACCAGTGCCCAAAAGTGGTGCACCGTGTTACCATGCACCGACCGGGCACACATATGGTGCGTTTTGACTGGTGCGGTCATAAAGCTGTCCTGGGGACGAGTGTGCGTTCCGTACGCCGAAAAAAAAAACCCTCCCCTGGAACACGGCCACGCACATAATCGTAAACGACCGCGTGGTCATAACAATGAAAATGCGTTTTCCAACGGAGCGGGCCACGGATTTTCCCGCAGCCCGCAGTTGAAATCAAGCTGTCAACCGTCAACTGGATCTGGTCGACGGAGTGTTGCCTGTTGTGTGGTGTGGTTTTTAACGTGCAGCTACAATAAATAATCTTGCCTCCTTGGTGGAAAGGTGGAAAGGACAGGTGAGACCCAACGGCACGCACACACACACGAGAGACTTGCTTTGATAGTCTCTGTTCTAAATTAAAAACCTCTCAGGGGGGAAATACACTAAAACAGGAGGAAAAAAAAACCCTCTCACACGGTCACTCCTAACTCCCGATGATGGGTTGCGAAGGTTGCGGTCGTTAAATTTGCTCATTAGGTGACAACGGGTGCTGTAGCATAAAGCGGAAACTGGTGGTCCTATTTGAAGCACACGCAACGCTTTGCACTTTTAATAGAAAGCTATTAAAATTCATTACGATTATTACCGGGCAGGCGGGTGTTTGAATTTGGTGAGGTGAACCAACCCCGCCCCTCCCCTCCGCTAGAACCTGCGGTAAAATGGCCGTTTAATGGATATGCTGTACATGCATGCATGCGCGGCCCAGTAACCAGCGGTCATTTACATCTGCACCCGGGGCAGTCGAGTTCCGGTGGCAAGGCAAGTGTTCATTTGGAATTCGCCACCGTGAGCATGATTATGGAAATCGTTCACTGCGCTGCAGATGGCGCGGCTGCCGGACCAATTCGATCCGAAACTCCCTTAGCAACAGATCGGTTCAACACTCGGCGCACGGTGAACGATCGGCCAGTCCATGGTAAAACCCGATCGAAAGCACACATTTCGAAATCTGTACCAAGCGATGCATGAGATGTTGCTACCCAGTGCCACCATTTGCATTCGGGCCGCAAAGGTGAATGGCCAACCCCTGGCCGGTTCGGGGTGGAGATGTGATGAAATAATACTAAAGCCAAACCAGCGAAAGACCTCGATGATGCTGGCCCCCGTTTTTTTTGGGGTGGGGAGGGATACATCTCGACTGCCTTTTTGCGCCCGATCGGCGCTTACGTGTGGGGCCTAGTTTTTGGGTGGGGTGGGCCTCCAGATCGAGGAGCGCCAAAAGCCGATTGCGTCAAGTCGTGCGACAGTTTGACGTTCACTGAACTTTGGTTTGGTGTGGCCCTGGCCACGAAGAAAATGGGGGGTTATGAATGAGAAAAAAACGAACGCTCATACGGAGTTCATAGACCCGCGTGATGTGCCTCGAAAGAAGAAAAAAAACTGATCAGTATCGGTAAACGGTAGTGTGATGTAAGAGTTATTGTTGAACTGGTCCCCGGGGCGGTTGAGAGTTGTGTTGTCTGGAAGTCGTTTATCCATCGAGATTATCTACGGCGAAGGATTAAAGCGATAAGTGGTTCTTTTCAACGAAGTCTCACGTGTATCTTCGTGTTTTTGAGTGAGGTTTATCACATTGAAACTATATTTGTTCGAGTTACTTTCATACCTCAGTAGTCGTCAATACATCTGACCTCTAGATTTCACAACCAAAAACTTATCTCTACTATCGCAACAGGTGCTTTACAGCCCAGTAAAACATGATCATACTCGCCAGATACCCGACCGAACGTTCGCCTCCATTTTTCAACACTCCATTGATCCATTTCTCGTAGTACGCAACGTCCACGTATACGCCCGGTACGTTCGGTTTGGCACACCCATTGCCGAAGCTTACAATGCCCGCTACACGTCCTCCAGCACACAGCAGCGCCCCACCCGAATCACCCTGGCAAGCGTCCCGACCGGGTGCCTCCGCACACAGCATACCCTTGGTAAGTTGCTGACCGAACACGACATTACACGTCCCAAAGTCACTGACAACCACGTTGATGCGCTGCAGATTCGGACTCATCGTGTTGGACCGCTCAACAGTATCACCCCATCCGGCTAGACTACACCGGTCACCGAGTGTTGGCGCGTTCTGGATGCGTTTGCCCGGGAAAAATGTATCCGTCTTGCGGAACTCCGACACTACCCGTACGATCGCAATGTCGTTGGAGAAGATGGCCGAATCATACTTCGGATGGACGGTGATCGAAGCGACACGCCGTACCTGACGGGTCGTACTGCCCATATGCTGCAGGATGTACAGGTCATCACCCATCACTTGAAACTTGTGGAAGAGGAACATTGCGTTAGCGTGGGAAGATGGCAAAACCTTGAAGATCTCCAGACATTCCCAGTTACCTGTTTGGCAGGTTGAGTAACACCTCGTATATCCGTAACGCAATGGGCTGCCGTCAGCACGTGGCTCATCGTGATAAGGGTGCCGCCACAAACATGTTCCGAGTTTTGCACCTGCTGCAGTGACACCATTGCCGGGAACTCACCGGGCGTTGCCAGTGCTCCGCCAATGATGCGTGGAAACCACAGCACCTTTCCTGACGGGTCGTAATGGGCATGCAGGTAGTGTGGAATTGGTTTCCATTCTGGCACGACCGTTGCTAGTGGCGGTAAACTATTGCTAGGCAGGGTGTGATTTACTTCCAGCGATACATTAAACGGTTGGGGTAATGTTAAATTCGATTGTCCCAAAGCATCCGGAACTATCTGTAAAACTGCAACCGGGTTTGTAACGGATTAACGAGTTGCTGATGCACGCCGCCGTAGGTAAACACTGACTCACCTATGGTACAGAGCAATACCGACAAATGCATGGTTGTTGATCTGTTTCTTCCGCTGCAAAGCCTGACTGCACTCTGGTTGGGGAAGTTTTTGCAACTACCGGCAGTACTGGCGGGTGACCGTATCTTTCGATACTGTGTGATAAGTAAATGCTGCCGGTTTAAGATACCAAACAGTAGATAACAGTCGCAGCGTGTTAGGTTAATGAGTAGGTGCGATAGGGTAGCTTAGTGTGGCATTAGCAGTTCGTTACGCTTTGATTAAAGCGCCAGAAGCTATGCAATCCCCGTATCACGATCACAAGGTGATCGTTTCTTGGATGTGCGCGCCTAGAGGTATGCAAAATGATGCTTTTAATCACTAAGAAACCACAGATTTAACGGTGCGGTTTTTGAGAGGCTACTGACAATTTTTTTAATGTAATAAACTTTGGAATTACTAAGTTAAAACAATTTTCTTATTATTTCTGTTCACAAAGGTGTATTTTTAGAAATTGTTCAAACATTTGCATTTCATAAACAATTCATAAAAATGTGATTATTACCAGAACTACAACAACACTAGCAAGAACAATTCAACTTATGTCAACGGCAACGAATAGAGAATATTGATTTTATCGTCATGAATAGCAAACAACGAATCAATCAAAAGCTTTTCACCATTTTCCATCGCTCATATTATGGGTGTGTTTGCGTGAAGTGTGTGCCGAATATTGTGTATTATGGTTTGTTTATTTTATCCTTTTTTCCCCAGCTGCATCGAATTCGAACGGTGTTAAAATTCATCATCAATCATCAAAAAATCGCTGTTGCTTGCCCGATTTAGCCCCGTTTATATTCGGCTATCGGAAAAAAGGATTTTTAATTTAGCTACAAAAAACAAAACCATGGTACCCCTTACTACGGGCAATGGGAAGAAGCAAACGGAAACCGGAAAGTCAACAATAAACAACGCTCGCACAGATCCCTCTTGTTGCTTCCACCGAGTCTAGGTAATCATCCAAATGTTTCCATGCATACTGCCGCACACCAGAAAAAGGCAATAAAGCAAGCGGTTTTTCTGCGGAGGGAACGATGACAACGGGTGCCAGCATAAATTTTCCACCCATGCTGAAGAAGCCGTTTTGAGTGGAGGTGATGCCCTAAACAAACGATTTTCCTCGGCGAACGGTAGGTGAATGCTGCCATATCTAGAGGGGCTATTTTTAGTATATTTGAACAATTTTGCAAACCATGGTGGCTAAAATAGGTTCGAAAGTTGAAAATTGCCTATCGTTTAACCGAACCGGATCGGACTCTCGGTGTGTTTACACAACTTATGGATAATCCTATCAACGCTGTTACACGCAGAGGCTGCTTTTCCAACCGAAAGCCATCAGTCGTCGTCATCAATCTTTCGAACCATCGAAACCTCATGCACGTGGACGGATCCTTAAAGGAAAAATCAAATTGAAACGTAAAACCGGCGGCTCGTTCGAGCTGGCCGAACGGGTTCTGGGGGGGATGTGGGTTGGTGAACGATTGTTGCCCATTTGTCCTTTTTGCTGGGGTGCAACATTGTTGACCCCTTTTTCAGCACGTTTCAGCTGAGACTGAAACTTGACGTGATGATGTACTGTCCCTTCAGACCGTGTTGGCTGAAATCGGATACACTCGGTTTCGGTTGTCCATCTGGTCAGCCGGAGTCCTTTCCGGAGGTCGGTGTGTTTGCCACCGTGGTTAAACAAGGCGTGTGGGTACGGGGCGAAGCGTCGCGTTGTAAGCGTGTGTTGCATGATTGATATGGCTCGGAAATGGGTTCGAATACTTTTGTCCAACCCTTTCATTTTTTTTTGGTTTGGTTTTGTTTTGGTAAAGCTTTGGTAAAGCGAAAGTGGTGATTTTAAGTGCACAAGGCAGCTGCTGCTAACTTTATACAGGGACAATCACGAGGAGTTCGTTTTTTTACACATACAGTGGAACGCCGAATATCCGTGCTCATCGGGACTCGACCCCAGCCGGATAAGCGAATACCACGGATTATAGGCACAATTCTTTTTATTGCTAAATATTAGTGTTTAGTGTGGCTATCCATTAGACTTTTTTTTTCTAAAGCTAAATGTTAATATTTCTTATTTACACTTTGCAAAGTAAATCTGTTCTTTTTTTAAATTTGAGCAAATTATATAATTCCCTATTGAAGCTTTTATTTCTTGTCATCACCGGTTTGCAGTTAATATGTCAATTCGCCTTCGGAACTGTCATTTCCGAGCTGCACGGATAATGGAACAGCCGGATGAAAAGGTGCCCGGATAATCGGTACGCCACTGTATTCATGACAGAAGGAGATTCTAGAATATAGAATAACCAGTAATAACCATTAAAAAAAAGACGAAAAAAATGCTTTAAAAATGCTTTAAAAATATTTAAAATAATAAAAATTCTAATAACTAAAACTGGAAGCTTGTCTACTCTGCTGTTGCTGCTCACTGTACCTATTGCAAGACAAATAACTACGATTATAGTTTGTGGTCGTTCCGTTATGCAGTTGTCGTCGAAAGGAAAGGAAGAAAGCAGGAAGGTTGCTTTTACCTTGACGTGAACACACCATCCCAATAGTTAGAACCTGGAATATGCATCTGGTTCCTCGCTGTTTGTCCTCACTGTGGTGTAGCTTGCTTTACACGGCCAAAGGTCCTTTTTCCCATATACTGCCTCAGAAAGAAAGAAAAAAAAGGCAGAAGGGAAAAAGTCAAACCAATAAAAAACAAGAAGTGTAAGCAATTTCCTTCCACCAGAAGGCAGAAACCAGTTTGCTTAGGACTAGCCATAAAAACCTCTCCGCTTCATCAGCCTCTCACTCACACTTTAAGTCGCTACCTTAAAGGTGAAAGTTACCGATGACGCACATACAAACACACCTTTATTTTAGGCAGCCAGTTAAGGCCAGTTTCCCGGGGTGGAAAATCTTCAAGGTGTCACACGCGCTACACGGAATCCAGATTAAAGCTGGACCTGAACGGTGGTTCCAGTAAGATTTGGGGCGGGGGTATTAAAGATATTGCACGCTTGGCATTTGCCCATCGGGACCGGCATTAAACAACTGTTTCCAGAAGTGTATGAAAAATGGTACTAAACGAAGCATATTTTATCCGAGCTTTATACAGAACCGGTCTGGGGTGTGATTTTTGTCTTTACTTTAAAAACACTTTAAAAATAAAACACAAGCAAATGACAGTTACGCAAGGTAGAAACTAGAATAACTGGATATAATTATTCTTCACAATACTGGCTCAATAATACGCTTCGGTGAAAATTCCCAATACGGAATATCTTTCCCGCCGAAGAAAACAAATGCACATCTTAATGTGCGGTCGGTAGAAAAATGTGCCCGGAAACTGCTAATGATAAGTTTAATTTCCTCATTGCGAATTCAGTTTCAGATTATTTATTTATGAGCCGTCTTCGGCACCGGGGAACCGAAAGCGTGAAAGCGAAGAAACTCTTTTTTGCCCCTACCCCACCCCACGGGAGCGGAGGAAAGTCGCTTTTGACTCGGACAGTGGTCCGAGGTCCCGGCCATGGTGCAATTATGAATTCGAAGACCGGAAGAAGCACAAGAATCGCCAGGAAATGAAAAGATCAGAAGAATCTTCTACCATTCCTCCCCCCGTCCAACACACCCTTCACTGGTTCCCGAGTTCCCGATCCGTTTTCGGAGGACTATTGTGGAAAGTTGTTTTTTTGCCATTTTGCTTTTGCCATTCCACAATCTCTTTCTCTCCTGGGAACTGTATTTCAAATGTTTTGGTTCTTCGGCCCCATTTCGCTTTGACCGTTTGAGGTTTCACTTTACCGTCCTTGTTAGGACTTTTAGCCGACAGGTTGGAATGATTTGAAGAGTTTGCCTCAAATTTTCCACACCGTCGTCGTCCTGAGGTTTTCTTGGACGTTCTTTTGCGTCCCGGTCCCCGGTTCCTCTTTTCCCATTTCACCCATTGCATGAAGTTTGCGTGGTGCCTCATTAAAAATTTTCAACAAATACTGGAGCGAAAAAGAAATTGAATCAACCGATAAATGAGGTTTTGATGATAGGACGCATTTTACCTTTATATTGCTAGGAAGCGAGATTTTCTTCTGCTTGCTTGTGTTTTTTTTTCTATTGCTCTTTCCAAGAAAGCGTCAACACCTGACACTGACTTCCTTCCCCACTGGAAGTCCGTGCGACGGTACGTTTTGCTTTGATCCTACTGACGATCAACGCTGTGAGAAAGTCGCTTGCTTTCTGTTGGTGACCGATAGAGTGACCAAACACCGGTACACTTTGCTGTGGCAAGTAATGTCGGTTTTTGCTTTTTAATTACACATCATTAATGGGACTTTTCATCAACTCTGCAGGTGGTATGTTTGGATGTATGACCACGATTAAGCTTTATCGTTTCATTTGGTACTAGTTTTTGCGGTTCTAACAAAGTTTCAGAGATCTGGGCGATGCAAGAAATATAACTGCATTTACTCTTAATTCGTTATTTTATTTTATGGAACTCAATGACCCCACAAGCATACGGTAACATAAGAAATAAAAGCAAAAGAAACATAAGTATAAAGATCTTTATCAGGTACTCACAACAAAGCACAAATCCAAGGAATCCAAGAATTAGTGTCAAAGAAATAAATGCATAGTATTATGACGTTGGAGAATTAAATTAAAACTTGTTTTCTATTATTCTTTTTTTCCATAAATTTACCCATTAATGTTGTCGTTAGTTACTACCCTTACTAGTTCTTGCAAAAAGACTCCAAGAAGATAGAGAAATTAATCCAAAAACACTCACTTTCTCGTTGGCCTATCGCGCCATTTTTTATGAACTTCAAGGCACCTCAGGGCAGCAAATTGAACAACTAATTTATTTAATGTCCCTAACCCTCTATTTGTCCGTAATCCGGTTGTACTTTTTTTTTAATCAGTTAGTCACTAACAACCAATGTCCTTTCAACGGTTTAGGGTGGACATTTTGGTATCGACCATTTTTCGACCACTCGCTAACGCTGTGTTATTTAATTATGCAAGGATATTAGATCACTCTGCTGCGTTTGGTCCCTCCCGCTAAAACAGGAAGCGTAGAATTATTGAGAGTGTGCAATGTTCAACCTTTATTTCATCGCATAAATGTTTAATTCGGCCGACATAAAAAATAATAATAAAACGCTTGACAGCTGTCACTTTAACTTCGCGCGTAGTGCACGAACGAGAGTTGACAGATTGAAGCGTAGTAGGCGCTTTTTCCTTCCCGCACCGCTCGGCAACTAACGAAAGACTGTTTGGCATTATTTATCGGTTGACAACCGGTCCACGCAACCTCGTGGCATATTACTCGCACCCCTTTTTTTCGATGTTCGCAACCGTTATAGGTCGAGAAGGTCGGACAATATTACAGCAAGGGAAAAATACTCGTAATAAAGAAAAAAAGCCCATCCTGAAAGAAGCAGAAAAGAATTAGATAAAATGGGAATCATGTCAGCAGTGATTTGCATAACTCAACAACCACGTCCACCGTTTTCGGATTCCCATTTCCCTTCTGCAGGTCGTCCAGCACGGCAAAGCAAAAGCGGGATCAAGAAATTAAAGACGATTCATGTAAACCCTGGTTTCGCGCTCGGGGCCAGAACCAAAGCCACCGCACCGTAACGTAACGACAGTCGGTGAATTTAAATAAGTCCCTGCTGCATCCCCGGCATCGCAGCGCACAGGTTGCCGGATTTGTTTTGCGTTGCAAAAATGCAAAGAAGATTCACCCTTGGATGTACTTTGTCAGACACCGTTGCCCGGGCTTACCGGAGAACGAATGAATATCATTCCTGGGGTACGGGTGGAATTGGAAAACACAGATCCTTTGGCTCGGTGCTCTGTTGCAATCTTCCCGCGGGCGCTACACACCAACAACAGGTAGGAAAGGGGACACACTGCCGCTTCGGATGAAGGAACTTTTACCACCGGGTGACTGAGGAGGTGAAAAACCAACAACAAGGCAAGATGCAGGCCCCGTCCCCCCGGGGTTAGGGAGAAGAAATTGGCCCAACATGTCAGAAATGTAAATTCTCCAACGGAACCGCAAGGGCTGGACGTTGCCCGGAATGGAAACCCTCTTATTTTGGGATGGATAGAATTCCTATCTGCAGATAAAATCTGCACGAATCGAGTGAATGATGATCGCTGTTGTTCCGGTTGAAAGGCAGAAGTTATACAATAAGCGGCGTACATGGAAGGGCAGGGACGAGCAGGGTTCGGTGATGAGCGGCAGGATGCGAAGAATCGGAGCTGAAATCAAAATTATGATTGATGATATTTCGCTTTCGTTTTGTATTGAAGGGTTTAAAGGGTGAAATAGTAAGGTGTACCACCTTGGGGGGAGGAACTGTCGAACTCGGTGTGTGTGTTTGCTGGCAGAGTGATGAAGGATACAGCCCTGGATGAGTGTGTGATATAGATCGGGAGAAGATGGTTCTTGGTACAGTGATGGCAATTATATTCATTTGTTTCGAACAGGACAGGACAGGGTTTTCGAGTATAGATGGGAAAGTTGGGATCAGTACTTGAACATTTAAGTGGAGTATATATAGAGGTAGATACGGAATATTCCCCTTATTTGACGAGTTTTTAAGATGAATTTGATTTAATGTTTTTTAGAATAACGCATTGAAGGCTTTCTACATGTTGCACTAAAACTTAGAAATAATCCAAAAAAGGTCTCAATATTCTAACTTGTACTTGAAAAGTTAAATAAAATTTTAAAAACCTTATTAAGCTTTTATATCCCTTCAATATGGTCTATTAAGCCACCTTGATAGGGGCTGATATACGGCGACGGTCCACACGGCAGGACCGGGTTCAAATTCCATCCGGACCGTCCCCCCGTAGCAAGGACTGACTATTCGGCTACGTGATAAAATAAGTCTAGTAAACCAGAAATCTTAAGCCAGACCTGTGTAAGATCGTTAGTGCCAAGGAGAGAGAGAGAGAGATAGACGCCACCTAAAAGGATGAAGTTTCAAAAAAGTTCCCAGCATTGCATGGTTTGTGAATCATATTTTTATGACCATCACTGTACCTGGCTCTAAACCATATCCCTGCCAGCAGTGCGTCAGATAACACGTTACGGGCGTCTCCTTTCTTTTCATTCTGGTCATTTCCAACAGGGGGCCGGTGTTCATCTGTGTGCCCGATATGCCCCGATTATTCAGCCTTAACCCTTTTTTTGCAAAAAAACCGTATCAATGGATGGAAAAACTGGACATGACATGAAAGGTATTTACTTTAGCTTCCAGCAAGAGTTTTTCCCCGTTTTCTTACTTCGAACCCTTAACCCTTGTTTGCTTTTGCTACACAAAGAACACAAAAAACGAAGCTTTATACGCAGTTTCGGCTTCTTGCTGAAAGAATCTTCCCAGCATTCTGGTGCTGGTCAATGCCGAATGTTGCGAATGGGTGTTTGTGTGCCTGATGAGGAAAATATCTTTTTCCATTTGTCAAAAAATAAATAGATACAGAAATTGAAAGAAATGGTAACGAGAACCCCATTCTCGGATGGTGAAGAAGGTTCACCAGGTCCCAGAACACACACTCTCGGGGAAGGGTTACGGTGTTGTTGAGAAAAGGGATTTGCACGCAGTTTCTGTGTAATAGGGCCGTTGTTCAGGTTGGGCAGGAGAGAAAAAAACATTTTTTGGATGGCTCCCAGGCAAACGTGTGCTTTGTTTGAGCGAACGAAAATTGAGCCATTGATCATCGAACGTTTTGTGGCGGTGGGGGTGATGAGTGGCTAAAGGCGAATAAAAATGCTTCCCCTTACCCCCATCTTCCCCTTCCTCATTCCCCCAAAGCCCCAAAGCGGTTCCAAAGTTCCTGTACATCAAAAAACCCCGAAAGTATTGGTGAAAGCATCGAAATATCCTTAAGCTAAACATAAATAAGCGGAAAGGGGGATGGTTTTGTGTGTTAAAAATTTCTTCGAATAGAGAAACACGAAGCAAAAGGGGTAAACAAAGCAGGTCCGGACCAGGGTAATATAGCCACCAGTTATTGCTGTTTAGAAAGTTGTATGCATTAGCAAGATGTTTTTTTTGATTACAATGGATTAAAATGGTATTAAACATTCATAACGAGTATATATGGCTGTGGGGAGTTTTTTATTTCGAAAGAAATCGGGGGTTGTTTTTTTTTTCGCTAGCATTAAGTTAATGTTACAGGGAATAATAATAAAAATCAGCCCCAAAGGGATTCGGAAAAAATCGAATAATAGGAATGTAATAAATTTTCCCCCTTTTCTAGCGGATAAGCACTGATACTCAGTAATCAATTTCCGAGTAAAAAATCGGTAAAAGGCAAATGTTTAGAATTTACATGGCATACGTACAGAACCGTCCTTATAAAGTAGAATTTCAGGCAGCTTTTAAACAACTTCTCGTCAGAATCAACACAATGTCTTTTGGATTGAAATGAGCTAATCGCTAAAGTTGTTTAATAAAAGGCACCCAACACCTTTCCGTTTTACCCTAATATGGCTCACATTAGCAGACAACGCCGAGATGTGGTATACCGATAATACCGATAACACAAGTCGATTGTCTTTCGTCAATCATTAGCTCAGTTCGGTGGGGGTGTCAACCCTTAAAGAGAAATAAAAAAAATGTCCATTGAATCCTTTTCTTATCAGCAGGTATCCTTGTGTGTGTCGAAATAGGAAGGAAACTTAAAATTGCTTCCATTTCTCCATAAATGTCGCTAGGAAAGGAAAGGCAGGGGTAAGGGTTGAAGAGCGTAGTTAAGCGTTTTCCTTATCACGATTTGTTCGGATGAGCCTCGAAAACAAGCCTTTGTTGTGTGCAAGTATCGGATAACGCAATCATTTCCACTACCCTTCGTATGTACTACGTCTGGCTCAAAATCCCACAAAAAAGCGTATCCGATTTCTCTTTTCCATACACTCAAAAAACCGGTTTAACAGTAAATGGAAAACCCGTTTGTAGTATGAGGCGAACCGTAAGGAAAAATCCGAACCCTGGATCTCGTATCTCAGCATTGCAGGTGTAACACGCACGCACGCAAGCACAAGAGGTATTCATTTTTGGTTCAACAATTTCTCCCCCCCCCCCCCCCCTCCCACCTCCTAACCACCCTCTGGGGCAAGATCTATTCTATCGTATTTTAAACCGGTTGGAACAAATTGATCTCACCACCTGTTTGGAAAACTTTTCCTCGGGCCCTTCGGTGTGTCGGTTTGTTATCTCCCAGTGCGACTAGAACCCGGTCACACTGAAAACGTGAAAAGAAAATGCGACAGAAAAAGCGATCTTATCAGTGTGGTGCGGGTTATCTTTGAAGCTGGTTATCTGAGCAAAAACAAAACCCAAAAAAAAACCTTTACCCGAAACGAACAGTTGAGCTTCTCGTCGTCTTTCGTGGTCGAAGTTTTAATTAAATATTTAACGCCTGCTTTCCTTAGCCGCCTTGCGCCAAGAGCGGAAATTGTGCATCACACTTCTCATGCTTATGTCCACCATACCCTTTTCCTACCCGGAAAATTTTTCGGGGAAAGGCTCTACTTCATTCGTTAGCCTCGCGGGAGACAATTATCAGGGCGTGTAAGCAACGAAGGAAGCTAACGCCACTTCCACCACTTCCAAACAGGTAACTTACAGGTTTTTCTTCCGCAAATGAGTAGAAATTTTCGGTTCCCTATTTCTGGAAGGTGGATTTCGATGGAAGCAAAAGCTCGATTTAAACTTTTAGCCGTGCTTTCCGTTCTTCTTGTTGTTGTTATAAAAGAAAAGGAAAAGGCAAACAAAACCATTGCGAGGAGGGCACACAAATTCCTTTTTTCACCGTCAATGCGGTGGTCTTCTCCATCATCATCATAATCATAGCACAAAGAAGCGGATGAGAATTTATCTTAAAAAAAATATATTCTTTCCACGCTGCTAAAAGTTAAAGACACTCGATTTCTTTTCTGGGCCAATTTTTTGTTGTTTTATAAAGATGATGTGGCGTGGAAAAAAAGAAAACAACAGACGTCTAATTAGCCACATCGACAGTCAAGCAGGAAATGGTAATTTTCAGTTATTTCAGGTGTGATATGGCTGCTGCCAAAAAGCGAACGAAGAACTAACCCTCCGGCTATTCGTTGTGCGTTATCCCTGCATTTTCATTTTCCCTTCGCTTTGGCCATAGATCGGGCCCCAAGGGGGTGGGATGATGTTCTTCTAACTTTTCCACTTTCCATATCGTACACAAGCACACCCACACACACACACACTTGGGCGGGACTCATCGAATCGAAGAGTTGATTAGCTTACGTTGTCGATCTTGCTTCTTGTACGCCGCAGGATGTACGACGATGATGGGTTAACCCTTCCGAAGGAAACGGAAAAGTTGTTCGATAAGTCCAGGAATGCTTTTTGGGAAATTCTTTCCACTTTCCATGTTTTGGGGTGTGTGTTCCCAAGGGGGTTTAATTAGGTCCATATTTTGAAGAAATTCCTGAAGTAACTTGAGGAGCAAATTTAAGGTATAAAACGGAAAGAATTTTGCCTACAATTTTTTGCCGTGGGAATCATCAGTAATGAGGCATATTTTGTAATCCTTGTTACCTACTAGGACAATGGAGAAGCCTAGTACTATGGCGAGTTCTATGAGTTGTAGGATGAGTTCCCTGTAGTACAGCGGATTAGACTTGAATGACTCCTGTGGACTGGTTATGTCATCAAAATGACACCAGACGACCTAGTCTGTAAAGTAGTTTTAGGTCGCCCACATGGACAGAGGAGCCTTGGTAGGCCTTTACTGAGATAGAGTGATGAGTTCCTGAAATTCCTTCACAATTTCAACGTTGTTGGATGAGATTGTCCGGTGTCGATCTAATGACATGAGCTGTGCGGTCATTGGAGCATAATGACTTAAAGATAGTTAGATCGCATGGTGGCAAGGTCATCGTACAGAGCTTTGTAACAGCTCGTATTGCGTCTCAAAGGTCTTTATCATTGTTTGACAGAATCCATGCCACTTAGGGCAATGAAAAACTTCAACAAGAATTATTTTGTAAAATCGCATTTAATATTAATATTTCACGATTTTTGTTTAACTTTCATACGAAGACAAACTTTTTATTATAAAACTCCCTTCGTTGAATTTCTTTTTATCGCCCAAGCTCCAACTTGATTGCAGTGAGTTTTCCATCTAAATCTTTGCTGGACCGTTTGTGATTTGTGTCCATATCGATTTCCTATCCAGCACGATTAATCCCCATCGTGATCCACTGCAGGGAGAGATGCCGGGGTTTACTTGTGTGACAAGGGGATTAAATTTATGACAACAGAAATAGTGTCACTAATGCCTTGGGCTATACCATCGCGCAACGTGTCTTCCGGCGTGGAGAAGGAGTGAATGTGTCTTTGAGTTTGTTTTTGCTACTATTTGAATTTAGCCTGTTTCCCAACTGGTTTCCCAATAAACGATTTCTACGAAAACATCAAATTGCTCCAGTGTTTTTTTCGCTTTTTGTTGGCTGTGAATATCTTCCAATTTCATGGTTCGATTTGGATTTGGAAAAAGAAACCACGTACATGCGAGCAGTGGCTCCGTGTCTAGCGTCAAAAGAATGCCATAACCATTCATCTTTGCCCCATAATTAAGTACATTCCCAATTTTTCACATACGGAGCGATAAATCCATCCATTATCGGTGATTTACCGCACACCGTGGCTATCGTTCTGTGAACCACTACCAGTGGAGATGCCGTTTTTTGGTGACACCGATGACTTTTTTTTCGCCGTGTGCGTTCGAATACCGGGCTAGAATATTATCATAATCGAGGGAACGGTCAACGATGCTGCTCAAAAGTTGTTGTAAAGAAATGGCCGAGAAAAAAAAAATGGACCATTCTGTATTCGATGGCAGCAAAACTTCCAATACGGGTGACCGTTTATGTCCTGCCAAGGTTGTTTGTTTTTTGCTGCTGCCGCTGCTGCTGCTGTCCCTTTTTCCATGCGTGAGAAGTAAAGCATTCCTAATTGGTAACAGTTTGGAGTGGAGGATAAGTGCCATTAAACTCCGCGAGAGATTGTTGGGAAATTTCTAAGGGAAAAGAAACACGTCCACACAACATCGATGACACCGTAGAGAGAGAGGAAGAGGACGGAGAAGTAGGAAGGCTATATATAATACATATTTTTCCCCCTTATGACCTGGCCTGGCTAAGATACCGAGCAGTGGAGAGAAAAAAAGGTGGAACTAATCATAATATATTATGTTTGTTGGAGACATTTTCTTTGTTTCAGCTTCTCGATTTTCCAAGGAAGCTGCACCGTAACAGTAGGTTCGATTGGCTTCGTTTTGTCGAAGAGTCGTCGAGTGGTGGTCGTCGAGAGAGAGAGAGAGAGAAGCAAAGGAAGACGGGATCCAATATTTTCCACCAGCCCAACTATGACAATACGGCTGCCGGAATTGAATTAGTTCCATATGAAAGTTGTACGATATTCGGAACGGGGATAAAGATTTATCGTGCGGTCGTACCGAAAACCTTGCATCCGACCGGTCAGTGGACGCGATCACGAGAAGGTAATGTTTGCGCATTATTTTTCCTTTCCTTTCTTTTTTTCTTTGGGTTTTTCTGTGTGTGATTTTTGCTATTTTCTTTCCAGGCTTGTCAGAAGAGTTCTTGTCAACGTTTGAGCGTGAGTCATATCTCCCAATTTTCAACGGTTGGACGTGACGCGTTGTAACGAAACTTCTGCCTAATGAGAGCGCTTTATTAGTGAGATATGTATGCCCTGTATGTGCTCTAATGTCACAAAATGCAGATTCGAGAAGAGGTTGCCATATTTTTTGGGGAAACATGGACAGAAAGTACTGGCACGTACGCGGGCCAGTTTCAACAGCTTTCCGTTCCGGAGGAAAAACGGTTCAGCACTGGCACGGTTTTTGGGAACGCGTACGCGCGTACCAAATTTTGCTGCTGTCGAACGTGTGTCGAACACATCGGCTGAATGACCGGATGGCCGGCGTTTTTTGCGGGACGGAATAGTTTGCAATTTCCAAACCTCCCTTTGATTTGGCTCGATTAGCAGCTTTGGCGCACTATTGCACGTCCCGGAACCCACTACCCAGTGTCCCGGACATAAAACAAAGTCACAGCGCATAAACCTCGCTCCAGTCTCCCTCCCTTTTGTCCGACCGACCGACAAGGCTAGTTTCAACCGGGAAAAAGGAAAAAAATCCAATTACGAGACTAGAATTCCGCTCCGTAGGTCTCTCTTGCTGCCTGTTTTAGGGCGAGAAACATTGTTACAATGTGTACACGGTGCAACCGGCAAAAACCGGGGAACATTCCAGAAACCCGTCCCGGGGAATGGGACGAATGAAGTGAGGCCCATAAAAGAGTCAACCGATTTCAATCACGCAGAGGGCCGCCACCGTAATCGCTCTCATTAGAATGGATGAAAGCAAAAAAAAATCACAAAAACCTGGAACCAGCGAATTTCTGACGTTGTTCCAGTCGGGGTTTTTCGGTACACAAAGCGGAGCAACAAAACATGCTCGCAATGGAAATGGCCAAATTATGCGCTCGGAAGTTTTTATGCGCTTTCCCTGTATTCCGCTTTTCCGACAGCTTGCTCATCAAACGAACCGTGGCGCAGTTTTGTTACATTGCCACGGTAACGTATTTGTCCATCAGATGGTGGCGTTTGGTTGGAGTTGCGGCATCATGTTGAAGGGTGATGAACATTTTTCAAATTAACCTCACAAAAGCTGGGGTGCCCGGTTGTTGTCCAAATGTCCGAAGTCCAATCGGGACTCTCGGGGTTGAAATCACTATAACCACATCCACTGGGTAAGGGAATCGTGTATCAATCTCGTCCCGAAGTACCCGATCCCTGGCGTGGCATGGTAAACGACCTGTCCCACAGTCGTCGAGGCAGGCAGGAATGTCCCGGACGACGCAACAATTATCGTAAAAAGTAATATCCGTACCGAAAATGTGCTACACAGACACATATTCCTTTGCGTTTTGACGTGGCCTCCCGTGTGATGCTTTCCCTGTTCCGAAAGATGTCCGGTCAGGTAGGTTGGCTTGGTTGGTGTGCAATTTCTGGATAGCTCCGGTGCAATTGGATCCATCCATCCATCCATCCAATTCGCGCAAAAACAGACGGCGTCGGTTAAATGTTGTGTAACGAAATGACTCATTAAGTCAAACTGTGCACGCGCTACAGCGGATACCCGACATTATAGGGCTCCTCCGTCACTTACCGTCAGGTAGCCGCTGGAACCCCGGGGAATACAGTCGGTGACAGAAGTGTACGATGGTACGTGGTGACACTAAAACGGTAAGGTGTGAGTAGTTTTGTTTCAATTAGTGTAACGATCATCCAGCCCAGGATTGGGAGACGTGTGGTGGTGCGTGTACCGAACAACCTGGTTCAATTAAATCGAATGTTTCAAATCGACCAAAATTACTCCGGAAGGTACAATTAGTTGCTAAAAATGCAACGTGTGGAAAATGGAACTGTTAATTTGAATGCCCATTTTTTGGTGAATGAGCGATTAAGGATGAGATTGTTTTAAATGAAGAATTCGCCGTATCTAACAATTTTAGCTACAAACTGTAAAGGAGGAGCAAAAGAGGCGGTATTACTACATATAACCATAAAGAGGCGTCTGCCACTGTCATTTCATCGTAATGTCATCGGTTTGTGTTTCCTAGCAACCGGTACGTTTTGCAGAAATCATATTCCCCAAAAGGCGCTGTGGATGAACAACAGTCCTTTTTCCGAGTTTTCCCCCCCGAAGATGATTCATCATCGTATGTCAGTATGGGTCGCCGGCAAAGAATTTCCTCGTGACCTGTCCCTCCCAACTGGACGAATGGTTTGCACAGTCATCTTCGCCGGAAAGGATAAAATCTCAGTGCTGGTAGCTAGGCAACGCAGCCAACTGAGTTTGCAATGCAAGCAATTTGGCAATACTATTTCCACGAGACGCTATAGGTATAGGAGAAATAAAATAAAAAAAAGAAATAAACGAAGCGCAGCTCATGATTTTATGACGGTTGACGAGTTGCTTGCTTTAATTTGCCACTGGAGATGAAAACTGGGGGGGCACTGTATCTTCCTTTTAGTTATACGCAAGCATTATTGCTAAGGTTTATAACTGCATGTGGACCATGTTGATGACGGTGACTTACGATGAGTTCCTCACAAGCGATCCAATTTGTTACGTGCATCCTTCTCCTATAGCGTCTCTTTAATGTTTCGCCCATTTCAAACATCCGATGACATAATATGAATTTAAGCTAAACAATCTTCACTTCACTGTTCGTGCTTGTTAGGTTAGCCATTCTACCCGGCAATCTAACCTTCACCCAGAACCCAAAACCCATCATCAGGGGAGGGACCCAAGGTTTGTTCAGTTACACCGTAACCGGCGAAAAACTTTTGCCTTACCTTTCAACGTTCCCAAAAAACCGATCCCAAAAGTTCTGAAAGTCGTTGTGATAAATATTCATATCAGCACCGGCAAACGAAAAGCTCCCACCCCCCTCGAACTTCTGCACCGGCGAGCATCAAAACTTGGACAACCTGCCGGCGTGTGTAGTGAAAGTTCCCCAGTTTCCCCCAGAAAGACGCCAAAGACCGTACCGGGCGTTTGACGTGGACGAGATTTTAGTCCACTCTAGGCACTCTAGGACCAGAGAGAGAGAGAGAACTCACAGAACCCAAAAGGTTATCGGAAGACAGTTTCGGTCTTCAGGCCGGTATTGTTATTCAATTAGAACTGGAAATTAAGTCATTTCACACACGCACACGGAGCAGCATCTTACAGACGCGGTCTGAAGGAGGAGCCCGGGACGTGATACCCCGTCCACCCAGTTCCAGTGACTTCACGGCATAACTCATCATTGTCATGCAGTCAATCAGGAAGTCTATTGATATTCCGCACAATGTGCCGGTTCTTGAGAACAACCTTGAGAAATCGGTTCCGGGCTTTTCGTTACGCACAGTAAACCCCTTTTTCTTCCGAGTAACGCTCAACATTGGACGTGGAGCTTAGATGGATTACTGTCACATTTAGCGAAAGAAGAAGTAAAGTTTGCTATTACTAACATAATTCCAAATTGTGGAGAAATAATGTTGCGCAATTTCAGCTCGCAAGGATACCACTTCTAATGCGGAAGTATTAAATATGTTGGAAAGGTACAATGGTACAATACCCCTACGCCTTCCTGTCTGAAATTGATTTAGCACAGTGTGCGCGGAGGTGCCGATAAAATGGGTTAGAAATTCCACGAATTACTTCAACAATGCAATGAAACATATTCACAAACAATCAACAATCGACACAAAGGACTTCTGCGCGGTTCAATTGCGTTACTCGTACTGATTCCCTTACAAAAACCTCCCGCAACTTGGTGATATTGTGTTGGGAACGGTTACAACAACAAAAAAAAGAAACTCATTTTTCACGGGAACTCCTGTCTGATTTTCATTCATAGGATATTTCCGGCAAAATACCCCCTCCCGAAACGTCCTTCCGTTTCCGTACCTTTTAATACTTTCACGAAACAACGTTGCTGTTCAGGAGGGCTTTTCTGTGCAAAACAGGTTAAGATGGTTCCATTCTTTAGAAAAAAAAACCCTGGGAAGACGTACTGTTGTTATGGGCTTTGTATTTTTCATTGTAAATGTATTAAAGCCAGAAATTTATAACCAAACCGTTTTCTAGTCGAACCGTTTTTGAATGTTATTGAATTTTCCGTTCACGTCACTTCCGGCGTTCTCCTTTCCCATTCCCCGGGGTGGATTAGTATTAATTTTCCAAAACTCCACTCATCATTCACTCAGCAGTTCTGTGTATAGTGTCCCTAGTACACCGTGCTTTGCTTTGCTTATAGCTTTCGCTCTATTGATCACAAGCATGCCTTGTTTTCGCAAATGATGAAGCTCAGGAAATGGAGCGTTATGAAGTGGTGGTGCTGCGTAGTAAGCCATGGCGACAGGAGTAGGCGATGTAGAGATGGTGTATTGATGTTTTCATTTGTATAGTATTATTGATGAATGGCAATGAGTGTTTTGATTAAATTTCCACTCTCCCCAGTTGCAATCCCCCTCCCATCTCCTCTCTCCCAAAGGAAAATGCAGTTAGTGATGAGATTTTGTGTGTAGATGAGATTTTTTTCCCCCTATCCATGTTACAGGAGTTCCGTTCCTGGACAACCTGTAACATCCAGGTCCAGTAGTGAAAGTAGTAGTAGGTAGTAGTAGTAGTTACCATTTTCCCGTTGCGTTGCGAAGAGGAAAGCGTATAAAATCCAATTATGACCCAATTTCAACCTCATCAGCATGTAAATTGACCTCGCCCGGGTCGTACGCTTGTACGATGGCCAACGTACCGGAAACGCTAGTTCCCGTACACCGGCACATGGGTCAAAGGCTGGCCGGTCAGTCAGAAGTGGTAATTAAATTTTCAAAACCACTTCAAAATTCGATCCGAATTAAATCGGACAGCGCGCGCACTCGTCTGGGTCTCGGTGAGAAAAGGTGGACAACTAGTTTTTTTTTTGGGGATAAAATAGTCCTATTGAGGTGTTTGAAGAAGATTTTTTGTTTTCGCATTAATGTTGGACAACAACATCCAACTTCTAGGAACTTTGTGAATACCATTCATTTAGGTGGTACTGTAATATTTTTTTATTTCTCCTCCACTAGACCATTCCATAAAGTGAAAGAAATCTTCATATCCACACCCGCACCCTTGGTAACCCGTAATTTCCGTGTCACTTTTCCGGATTCCGAATCCTTGGTTCTGGATTCTGCGTATCCCGAAATGGAATGTCTACACGCAAGAATTCTTTTTCATTTCCGGGTTGCCTTGTTGAACGAAAAGCACTTGAATGAATCCGTCTCTCTCTCTCTCTCTCTCTTCGAAGAAAATGAAGTCCCTTTGAAAGGCTTTTGTGTTTTTCGCAAAAGTGCTTTTGTTTGGGGCACAGTGACGTGGCTCCAACTCCACTTTTTTTGAGTCCGTTGTAGCGATATGAGAAGGATCACTTTTGGGGAGATGCAAGGATGCGAAAGTAAAAAAAAATGTAATTCAAAAAGCCACACACACAAAGTTGTATTGATGTGACATTTTCTTGTAGACCTTTTATGTAAGGGAACAAACGGTGTTGCTAGTTTGCTGCGGAAGATTTGTGGAACTCCTGGTTAAAAGCAACCGCCAATCGGGACTGAAGAAAGGAAAGTATCCAATGTCCGTCAATCTATTGGTTGTATAGAAGAATCCAGGATTTTTTTTCAAACTCCAGAGCTGGCCTTAGTGTTTTCCGAGATGTGTCCGCCTCGATTTTTCTGATTGACATGAATAAAATACATTAAGCAAAGCGTACGACGTAGAAACCCCGGTTGTGACTTCCAACGTTACTTCGCTGGAAGGAATCGGAAAGGCGACGACAAAAAAAAATTGGTCCGGGAGGACACTACTGAGTGAGTGAGTGATGTCCTTTTCTTTTTGTTGCAAAACGGCAACACCCGTAACCATTAGAGCATTGTCCGAGAGGCACCAAATAGTGGAGATGAATGTTTAATTTCCGCCTGGACTGACTGGGAAGTGACCAAACCGGAGAGCAGATTGTGATCAGATAGACCCGTTCCGATGTCACTCATGTTGTTCGAACTGTCCTTCAAACACGCGTGCTCGGTGGTGACCACCGCAGGACATGCGGTTTTCGTGATAGGGTTGTGCCAAGGTTGCGCCATAGAGCTCTGTTTCCCCAGTTCCACTCTGGTGCGTGGTTAAATAAGTGACATCTAAATTATTAGTACTCCACGTTCGGGAAGGGGGAATTCCTGGTTTTTCTTCTCCCTTTCTGTTGGTCAAAACACTACGCTTTCGCTTTTGTGTGGCCACTGACAAGTGCTTTGAGTGTCATTCTCGGAAACGGGGTACCCGCGTCACACAGGAATTCTAGCCAGGATGTTGTGTTGTTGCCTCCTTTTTCCCGAACGAACGATGATTGAGGGTGATTTCTTTATGGCCAACGACGACAGTATTGAAAGAAATACGCACCGTAATGCTCGAAGGGCTGCAGGCATAGGAGCGGTCCTATTCGCATTGCGGACGGTTCCGGAAATGAACGCCATTTCTTCTTGGAGCTGGGAGGGTTCTTTTTCGAAATCGAAACAGCAAATGGGATCACATGGCCAGCGTATGATTCCGTGTGCACGCACCGGGGTACTGTGTGTACAGTAGAGCAAAAAAAAAGGGTAAATTGTCAAGAAACCACACCGATTTGTGACCAAATGGAAAAAAACGGAGATGTGTGTCCGCGGTTGTTGAGAAGGGTCAAGCGGAATGTAACGCCTAAGAACCCTTGTTTGCTAATAATAGCATTCGTCTCTAATGGTGGTTTATGATAATGCGTAATGCTTGTTTCATACTTGGGTAGAATTTTAATCTTAAATCTTGTTTCCTTTTTTTGCGAACAAAAGTACTTTTAATAGACGCAACTTTGGAAAAGAAATTGGGAGGGTGTTTTCTTGGGTGTAGTTGGTTGAGGTTTGAGAGGGTTATTTACTATGATTGACACTAGTTGTACCGTGACAGTGAGGAAGGCTTGAATCGGTACCATTTTGTGTTGTTTTTATCGTAATTTCTATGAATTATATTTATAAAGATTAGGTTGTTATGCCTCCTCCTCCATTACTGACATTCTGGAACATTGGATCTTCCTCTTTCGTTTTTGGGGGAAAAAGAAGATCAAAATATCTTTCTCACTTGATAAATAAAGTTTTTTAGCTCAAAAGCTGTCAGAAATTAAGTTTTTTTACGTTCGAATTAGCAATGTCCTCAAAAACCTCAGATTAGGAACAAAAGAGAACACATCTCGTCAGTAACTTGAGAATCGTTGGGCAAAATAAATGGCCAGCGATATTTCTTGTAATGCGTTGAAAAGAGTTGAATAATTTTCTACGCAACTTTCAACGTATATGGAACACAAGGGTGCTGCTGCTAGCAATTACCATAAACCACCCGAGGACAAGTGTCTCAGGTGAGGAAGCCGGGTACACCGGGGCAAGCTGTCAATGTCAAGGAGGACTTAAACCGAGGTTCCGAAAAAGGTGGACATCAGTGTACCGCAACGAGGAACACGTGTCACTGGAGTGCGCGCACACACGCTTAAACGTCTGGTAGTTGATGAACTCGACACCACCATTTACGGTCCGGGGGACTCCAAACGGTTTTGTGATTGTACACCTACGCAATGGTGCCGTATGGAGTATGGAGCTCTATACAAGCCGCATCGTTTTGCGGTCAGGTCGTCCGGGTGCGTGATGAAATCTTTCCACACGGCTGTATCGATATGTATATCGCCTTCCCGCGTACCGCAGATTAATCTTCCGCAGGCCGTACGGAGAAGGGAGAACGGTTCAATTTGCATAAAATTATCGACTCCCAATATGGGGGGGTATGATGGCGCGCGCGGTAACCAAATCAAATCTGATCAATCTCGGTGCGGCGTAACGTATTGATGCGAATACCCTTGACAGTGGACAGAGCGGGTAGAATCGGGTTCACATTCTACATGTGTTGTTTGTTTATTCGGTTTAACGATTGTTTCTTTTTTTCCCTCTCTTTCTCTCTCTCTCTCTCTCTCTCTCGTTTTGTTTGATACTTTTGCTTCATTTGCCCTCTGCTCAATTTGCAAGGGCAACCGTATGGCGCCGATGAAATGCAAGCTAGTGCGAGCTCATTTAGATCTGGACATTGGGTTTCAAAACACCTCCTGGGGGAGGGCCCTCTGTCTGTTCCGACTCCACGTCCACTCGTGCGACAAGTGTTGTCAACTTCAACCACTAACCGACGACGGTGGACAATATGACCTATTCAACCATCGTCACCCCTAGCACGCAAACCCCCCGCCGTTGGAAACGTTCTCGGTTACGAAAGACTCATTTGCATCTGTACACAGTTTATCGGCAAAAGGAGAGTCACACCACAAACAACAACTCGTCATCTTTCGCGTACGCGTACCGCCGTAACCTGTTGACGTTGAGTCATCATTTGCACAAAAACCCCTCAAACACATTTGGTTTATCAAAAGGCTATTTTAAACTTCTCTATTTTCTTCCATCTCTCTATCGTACCTTATTGGGAATGCGAATAGTTTAGCCCCAAAAATGGAGCAATATCCTGAATAAATGTTCAACGCATAATGTCCATAAACCACATCCATCAACCAAAGCAAACAGGTTCGTCCTAAGACGAACAGACGACGGGGTATGACCTTCAGCAGAAGCCCCGAGCTTCTGGTGTGTGTGTCTGATGAGGTACGGACAAATATTAGCCATCGGGTACTTCGGCAGACGGTTTGTCAATAACACTCCGATGGGATAAACAAACAATTCATCACAAACCATATTTGCATTCCTAGACAATCTCTCACAGTTGGAGTCCACAGAAACTGCCGTTTGTCGATATATCGACGCATTTGAGCAAAAGCCTTTAAATGAAGTGGTTAACAATGTAAAATCTGTCTATCTCCTGGGGAAGACAGACACTCAGGTGATGGTGATGTACTTAAATTATGCACAATTCCAAACTTTGATGAGCCCATGATGTTAGACGTCTAAGAAGTAGTAGTACTTGGCGCAAGTCGCGCTAATCAATTTGAAGTACCGCTGAAGAAGGCGGAATTCGACATTGGAAGCAAGTCCGAAAATTAAGATAGTGCACTTTGAATGCGTGAAATGTCCATTAGACATCATCTCATCTAGTGCCATTGTGGATATGTTTGCAGGCAATCCAAGAATAACGAGCGCGAGCGTGCGCACACGCGGACGTTGTAAACAAATCCTCAACACCTCAACATCAACTGTGTGGCCAGCGTGTTGTCTTCGAAAAAGGTGTGTCTGACACTCCTCCAGGAGTGTGTTTGAATGTCACACAAAATGAAAATTGTGTCGTTTTGGTAAAGGTTGGACCGAAAAGAGGAACCACCTGTCCGAAGGTGGAGGTGATAAAGGTCCACAAGCTTTACAACCGTACATTGGCGTGGCGTCCTCATCGGGTGTACTTGTTTACATTTTCGCTAACGAACTGCAACGCGTTAATTTTTGCTCTCTACCACCTTCTGCCCACATTCTCCAATTCCGTGGTCACCCTCTCCCCAAGTACTCATGTCCTCAGGTGTTTGGATGTGATGAGTAATGGCACTTGATTGAAATTCAAACTTACTTTTCCATTACCTCGGGACAGGGTGGACCTGTGGTGAAACCTGTGCTGCTGGGCTTGTTGAGTGGAAGTGGTCTCGCCTCAACAAGAACACCCATGTGCCACACCGCTCCGACATCGGTGAGGTGACACGTTTGTGATTTGCATTCGAGTATTAATTATTTATCGTATTTAATTACCGCCGGCCAGCCAAAGAAGCCGCCAATTGATGAAGATGCACCCATCGGTACGTCTCTCCTTCAGGGTGTGTCCCCATATGTACGTGACATAAGCCACGCATGGATAAAAATAGTGGTTTGTCGGTGGTGTCACGCATTCGTGATGCATTTCCGTTCCGGGGGTGCACATACAATCGGGCCACATTGTTGTACACTGTTGTTGTGTGGCGCAATGGAAATTATTAACAGTGTTCAGGGCTCATCATACGAATAATCACAACCTTGCGGTTGGTGGCATGAGAAGAAAAAAACAACAACAATCGGCACCTTGTGTTGTGGTTTGTTGCAGGGGTGTGGTCCAGTGTGTCCAGCGTGTATGTGTTTGGCATGCTTAAACAGAGTGGTACCAGAGGTCTTCCGAATCACTTCTAACCGCTTCTAATAGGTGGTGGCGCAAAATGCCGGCACTTGAAGTTGTGCATCACCTCACCCATTTTACATCATACACGGGCCCCAGTTCTCCTTTCTTTGCTGGAACCAATAATTTTGGTATAAATCTATCTGAAGCTCGGCCACTAAACTAAAGAGCACCAGAGGGCGCAACATAAGGCCATAATTTAAATTAATCTATGCAATCAATGCTCCGGCACAACATAAACCTTAATGGGCGAAAGGAGGCCACGGCACACACATGGTGTCGGTATCATCATCATCATTTTTCCCGCGTAGTTTTACGTTCCTCTATTCCTGTAAAGTTTTATTCGAATGTGGTCTACATCCAGCCACCCTGTTTCGTCATAAATAATGATCCCTTTTTGTTCGGTGTTTTCGGAATTGGCCGTAAAAATAAATTATTATTCACGCACCAATTGGACCTCCTGTGGGCTGTGGGTTTTGGTTTGGTGAAGTTTTCTGGTTCTGGTTTTGGGATCTCAAAACAACGGCCCGTTCAATATTTTCACCCCAAGATCGGGTTGATTTCATGATGGTTAGATGGATGAATCATATAACCCCGGGAGAGACGGATCTCAAAAAAAAAAACAACCCCCAAACCGATTTGACCATTATCCGTCATCAGCACATCGTAAAATCTGACGACAAACGTGTACACGATTTTGGGGAGGTTCCCCCGGACGTGTGAGGAGGCAAAACTGGGGTTTGCCCCGATGCCAACAGTTATCTTCATCTTCTTCGGTTTTTGGTCCAGTATGGAAAATTACCATTTCAACGCAACCCGGTACAACTGCTGCTGCTGCTGCTGCTGCTCGGAACCAATAATCATAAAACACGTCCCATTTCTGAGGGAACGGTCGTTCGGGAGAGAAACAACACACATTGGACGATCAAATGTGAGTGCCATTTGCCGTTTCTCGGTTTTTCAACGGTTTTACGTGAGGAGTGAGAAAACCGAAACCAATGAAAGTCATCGTTTGAAGGAGCTTCCGAGGGTTGTCGATTAAAATACCTTTTTGGTGTACGGCGAGCAAGGCGGAAAACCTTCAACGCAGATAGCAAAAGTTTCGTCCCGTTTCGTCCATTTGTGCCATTTAGAGGACATTAGACGAACGTTACCACGCCGTTGATAAGATAACCGCACCTTCCGGTATAACTCTTCCGGAGATGGGTTAGTCTCTCAGAATTGGGGGGGCAACATATTGTGCTGATTGTTATTGGCCGCATGGGAAGCGGGGGAGGGATCCAGAACGGATAGCACAGAAGCGTTCCTTTGTGGAAAATCAAATCACTCAGTACTTGTACGCTCGGTTTAGATATTAATCCGGAACACCACCGAACCACCACCGGATATGGCCACTAAAAGGGCTGATTCGTTTTTTTTGTTTCCACCACACTCCCCACTATCTGTGAAATGCTTCCGGGAAAAAGAGTTGAAGTGGAAAACACTAAACTGACCACCTAAACTACATTGGCTGACTAAGCGTTTGTGGCCTGTCTGTGTGTAGCGCGCACCTAGAGCAACAAAGGTTACAACCATAATAGCCTTTATCATAATAATGGCATTAAAATAATGAAGGAATGAAAATGCACCATTGCAAAAAAGTGCCTAGTCAGCGGACCGGGAGCACTTCCTGCCCCGGAAGTGGGCAACTAGACCAGAGCACACCTTTCTACTTTGGGAATCTTTCAGGGAAACAGGGAACATTTCGCGTTGTCAGTCACTTCTGGGTGGGAGAATTCACTTCACTCCCATCTCGAATCCTTTGTGTTGCAACCATTTGTACAACGGAAAAGGAAAAAAAACCCTTTATGAAAAATAGTATGCCACCCATTAAATTATTAATCCATTTCGCGTTGATTGCACAAAATGTTGATTACACACTTTAGGCGTATGGAAGCGAACAAAAACAAAAAAGGTTTGGCTTTTTGAAGTGCTGACCGATTATCGATAAGCAAGGCTACAATAATGCGAAAGCCGGTCCCGGAAATGGGGTTAATTTTTGGGTGAGTATAAGGAAGCTTTTTTCTACATACTTCAAAGGAGCGTTTGTAGATTTTTATCCCTAATTTTTCTTACGCGAATGATGGAAAAGGCGTGAAAAATGGAGCCGCATTTAATGAAAATGAAATAAGGAAATGATCCCTTTTTCTTTTTCACTTCATTAAACTCATTATTTCTTTGCTTTGAAAGTGTTCTCATTTGTGCGTTTAGTAATATTTATTTCATTTGTTTTTTGTTTTTAGTATCACAAATAGTTGTTTGTTTTTTATTTTTCTTTTGTTGTACTTTGTGTTATACACTTTATATGTTATACTTTACACGTTTCTAATGTTTTATCATGTTTGTTTTATTGTTTCTTTCACTTGTTTTAGTCTTTTATAAAATTCCTTATATTCCTTTTTCCTTATATTCTTCTTTTATAATTTTTTTTTAACTAATTCCACATTGTAGTCGCCATACAGCACAACAAAGGAGCTTTTTATTTCGATTTCTATGTGTGAGTATGATTTTCCCTTTTTTGTGGGAACATCCTCCGACGCGCGTGATTTATTGCTTGGCGAGTGTTTTTCACTTGTTCCTTTTTGAACACTAGCCTGACCCAGCCCGTCGTCATTATTTTTCGTCAAAAAAAATGTTTTCTTTGCGCGTGTGGTTTTGTTTTGCTTCTTTTTCCCCTTTTTCATGCTTTGTCCAGTGAGGTGTTTTTTTCTGCTTCTCGCTTTCTTTAGAAATTCCTTTCTGCTTACATTCGGTGAGTGAATTTTCATCATTAGCCACCTTTGTTAACGTGGTGTGTATTCGATTTGTTGCCTGAATGGTGGCCATCCGGATGAAGTCTTTCAGGTTTCGCCGAACCGTTGGAGTAGTAGTAGACTGGCCAGTAGGCTTGTTTGCTTCTTGTCAAGCACCTTTCTCTCGTCGTTATTTTGCTCTGCGAGTGGTTAGGGAAACGCAAAAAGAAAAACGTCGTTTTTTTCTTTCTTTCTTCGTGGGGCTTAACGTTGAATCTCATTTTTCTTTCCGTTCCTTAATTGAAGCTTTTTGTTTAGAGTGAAAGAACACCAGGAGCAAAATGGCGTTCACATACACACACACACACATATAGCGGTAGGAAGGAAAATTGGACTTGGGCCGGGAAATTGCCACATCGTTTCATAATTCATGAGGTCCGTACGCGGCGAGTTTGTTCGTCCTACCGGCATGGTGCATGGGTTTGCCGGTCGTCGCGGAACAAATATTCATCATCCTAACGATGTCCATCTTTGTGTTTACTTTCGCATGACGCTCCTCTACCGCGAGATAGCCGAAAGGCCACCGGTTTGGTCGGTGGTTCGAAGAAAAATTGTGTGAAACTGACAGCTAAGCTGGAAGTAGAGTAAGTAGCAGAGAGGGTAGCACATCACACCAGGGAAATAAGAAAATCTCTGCGATAGAAACGCCAGAACTAGGAATAGGACAGCGGACGAATGCTTTTGACCTGATGTAGCTGTTTTGGGGGGATTGTTTCGATTTGTTCAGGAGTGTTGGAGATTTTTTTTTTGGTTCGTTATCATACCATTTATTAGTGGAATCTTCAGAATTGGTGGATGGAAATGTTGGCATTAGGGATAAAACATAATTTTTGTCTGTTTCTCCTTCTCCACCTTCCTTGTTCCTCCCTGTCGAGCAGGAGAGTGGGATTGATAAAGTTGAGCTCTTAATCAGGTTTGAACTAATTGCCGTAATTAAAATGTTGAATCGCTTGCATCACTAATTAGTCGTTGGGAGGGATAAGACGGGATCGAAACAGAATTTGGTTGAATGTCCTGTACCGCGAAGTCGTGTTTTTCTTCGTCTTCCGCACGATCCGCACACCCGCTAGTTGTTGTGGTAAGGAAGTGATTTTGAGTGGAAATAAATTGCTGAAAGATGATCGATATTTTTCATACCTTCTCTTCTTTCACGCGGCGCCCAAGGGTGTGGGCGGAAAAGTTCAGTGAAGGAAAACCGGGTCAGCGACCATTCGGCCGGCGAACGGGCGTAAAAAGATGGTTAAAGGAATTTTGATTAAAACTGATTTCGCTTCATCTGCATCCTTGCTTTGTGTTGGAATGTGTTCCACGCCTAATGAGCGGCGAGGGTGAGGAAAATTTGGTTTTGATATTCTAAGCTTGGGATTACGGATGTTGGTTTTTCTACTTTCGAACCAACCGAATGAACCTTTCGTGCTGTATTTTGGAATATAATTTACTATGCCTTCACGAACCCGATCGAGGCAAGAAATTAGAATGGAATTTCTAATTAAAATAGCAAACAAACAGCTTGCAGCAAACGAATCCAGGCCAGTTTGTGGGTTTGATTGCAATCCGGGTAAGATGCACTGTCGGTGAAGGTTTTGCAGAATAGCATTCTTATTGTTTTCCAGTTTTTTTAAAAATTATTTCATTGTGCCATCCATCCATTGTTTCAGCTGACCAGTTGATGAGGATTTGATTTTATGCCAATAATTATTCAATGAATGTGGGACCGCGGGAATGATTGCAGATGAAATTTCAAATTAAATCTCCATCCAAGAATTGGACAGGAATGTGTGGACTTACTATTCATAATTAATCAGTACGATGATTCGAAATTCAGGTAGACATATTACTATGTTCTGTTTGGTTTGAAAATTGAGGAATTTAACATTTTTTAAACCTATACTGTTAAGCGTCATTATTTTTATAAATTTTGATTAACTGGTAGTAAATGATTAATTTACTTAATTAATTAAACACGTAACCATAAAATTAAAATTACCTATAATTATTGAATAATGTACGAAAAATAGTTTGAAATAAATAAAACATAACTCGAAATTCAAAGGAAGAGGAAATTGCAATTTATTGATTGTGTTAAATGCATGCATTTTCAGGAATTATGTAGATATGAAAACATTAATTATAGTTATAGATCTACATAAAAGCAATTTAATTTAAAGGCGTCCCCCGTATTATGACTCCCTCGAGATACGACGATTTTGATCTTGACAGTTGACAGTTAAAAAAAAAAGTTGACAGTTATTATTTTGCTCAAATTGACAGTTTTTTATTTTTCACCGGCAACCGTTAAACAACATGGTCTTTACTGAGTATAAAAATAAAATTATTGAAATAAACTTATACATTATCGATACATATTTTAAGGAAATATTCAAAACAATTTCTATATTATTTTTCTTCTACAATATTTGAATAAAGCTTTCGACTCTCTACGTATGTTTATAAGCGATGTATCCTCGACTTACGACGATTTCTACTTACGCCCTGCTTCGGGCTCTTTTTTCGGTCCCAAATATAGTAGTAATTCGGGGGACGCCTGTATTTTAGTATTTTTTCTATTTTCTCTCTTTGCGTTCATTCAAATCTCCTTCAGTTGCGTCGAAATGTTACAGAATCGAACCAATTTGTAATTTCTGATACCAAAATATCATCCTCAGAAAAAAATAAAACAAAGTCCTATATTTTACCAATAATTGTGTTTTGTATAACTGCCCTATTTTTTACTTCCTCTTTCCTCTCTGGAGTAATTGTAATTTGAAAGAACTTTTACACTAGACAATTTTATCAAACTAATGATATGTGTTTCTCCTTTCAATATCTTCATTCCCACAGGGTTAAGGACACTGTTATCGAAAAAAGCTATTAAATTTATTTCCCTCCCGAACAAAAAATTACCGGTGCACTCAGTTCTGTTGTAATACAATCGCCTCTCGAAGGTCACATTATCTTCATCCTTTTGAATGACCTGCCATTTGTCCGGGTGCCGGGGCCCTGCAAAATCTACACAAGATCGCTGTAATGGATTAGTTTCCTCTCATTGTTTCCACTGCATTGCTAATTATCCCGAACGTGACGACCTTCTGCTGCAACTGACGTCCATTCGGACGGTACAGAAACAAAATAAAAAAAAAAACACATGGAAAAGATAAACCGACAAGCACGAAAAGACGCAAGCACGTTAAGGACGAATGCGTTCCACTTGTCCACTGGTCCACACCCCCTCGGTAGGGCCTCCATTGGTTCGGGTTTCCAAAACTGTCCATTTCCAAAACCGGTGCCGAAAGTGTAACCGTCCAAAAAACAATCGACTTAAGAGGATTTACGAGAGCGAGAAGCCGATCCCTTGCGTCATCATCGTGTGCTGCTGCTGCTGCTAACCGTCATAAACTTTTCGGTCGCCCGGACGGTGTTATCTAATCTCGTTGAAATTTAAGAACGAAGCAAACCACCATTGACATCATCGGTGGTTGGAGTTGGAAAACGCCAAGAAAACCCGGTCAGCGGAAACACAGAACAAAAACCTGAACAGGGATTTGCCTTGGTTCCGAGTGTGCCGAGGCCGCTGAAGCTTGAAGGGCGCCAGTTTGCTTTTTTTGTGTTTTGGGGAGACAAATCGGAATAAGTGCCCATCGTTTGTCAGCGACCGCGTGCAGGCGGCCGTACACGATGGACACGATACACCGGACGGGGAGGGCAACAACGAAGCGAGAAGGCGATAAATGTCACTGGTGACAGTTGTCCTTTATCGTTTGTGCTGGTTATATTCCTTTTTTATTTTTATACTTACTCCAATCGTTTTGTTCGGGCTCGTTTCCTTAGCTTTTTTTTGTTTTGCTTTTTGGTTTTGGTTTTGGAAATCATCCGATCTTAGTACAGGGTGGTGCTTGTCGTGCTTTAATCGTCCACTTTGAGGGTTTTGAAGACCGGGGGGGTTGAAGTCGATTTATCGAAAGGACATTTCTGATGCGGACGGACGGATTTCGCAGCAGCTCCGGTTTTGGATGTATAGTTGGATGTTTAGCTGCGCGGTTTTACCAACCAAACCAAACCTAATTCAATTAAAAGTCTAGACATTTCGACTATTTCCACTGTCCAGAAATGGAAGAAACTGTCCTTGCGGTGGCATGCCGGATTGTTCCCCCCCCCCCCCCCCCCCCCGTCATCAAAATCCTTCGCCCCGAGTGCGATACAATAAAAATTTATGTTATGATATCGCTTTAACATAAAATGCCTGTCGTGTCTTCCGTCAGTGCTTGGGAAATGCAATCCCCGAAACTGGACACCAACAGGGTGGTAAAGGGAAATACTCATTCGAAAGTGTCATTTTCATCCTGCAGGAATGTCATCTGCAATTGTTTTGTCATTCGAAAAACCGCGTTGGACGCATTTTCAGGGCAAGTGACAGCAAGTTGGGGGAAAGAGTGCCGGAGCGGCCTTTCCCGCCGAAGCACTCCAGCACTCATGGGTGGTTACGATTGTGAGTAAATTACTTTTTATCGTTGTACGCGAAAATGTACCCCCCGATTAAAGTGAAGAAATGGGAAAAGATTATATCAACCTACTTCCGGTACTGATGGTATCGTTTCAAAATACGGAAGTACAGAACTGTAAAACCTAAATCCTACCAATACACCGGAAATGTACTAGGGAAAGTAGTTCGTTTTTGTGCGGCTTTTCAAATGCCCTTTGGAAGGATGTCAGTTGGCGGTAATAGTTATTTGCAAACCGGGGGGTGGTTTTATTCAAATTTATTTAATCGATATTTGAGAATGATGCTGTAAGTTGATTGAGAAAGTTAGAATCCCCATCGTGCACATTAACATGTTGAGGATAAGAAGGAGAAACAAAACATTCTAATGGTTATTATGCGAATGAATACAGAGCCTAAGAAACTTAAGTATTTATTTAAGTAAGTTCAATAATTCCGTTTTTTAAATAAAAATAAATAACTCACGTATCTTCCCAGAGATTCAGAGGTCCTTTTATCAGCTCTTCAGGTATTCTTAACTTATTCAAACGGTCACTTTCACTCTTACAAGTACGTAACATTTGGCAACTCCTTACTCAACCACTCATTTGGAACGAACAATGCCGACGCGCTTTCTATCACGCAAGAATTCAGTAACAGCTGATAGTTCCGATAATGTTCCGATAGTGAGCAGGATGAAAATTCCAACACTCGGTTAATTTCAACGGACTCTCGCACAAAAACACACAGACACGAATTAAAAACAGTGACAAATTAACTGCCCCAGGAGGCAAAAAACGGAAACAGAAAGGGGCCGGAGTTCAGTGGAGCGAAACGAACTTTTAAAATTAGGACGAACAATTAATGCAAATTTGTACCAACCCCTTGGCACAGTGAGACAGTATTTAGGTGAAATTGAGGGGTCAATTTGAAGGTACTATAACTACGAGAAGTCTTATTTATTTTATTAGTATCACTTTACACGTATTTGTTTATCTTTTATTCAAGTAAAAAGAATCTTTTTCACTGTTTTTCCTTATTACCTAATTGCTAATTTTTATCCACATTTGTTTTTCCCACGCTTTTCCATGTTTGGTTTTAAAATTTCAATATATCACACATTACTTATGCAATGTCCGCTTCTTATTGAAATTTATTTCTGTAGAAAACGAAAAAACCCCACATGTTGTGCACACGCACCAGGAACTACTTCCGTTTCCGCAGCGGATCGTTGCTTTGATGCTTAAAATACAATGGGTTCGAACCGCGCCTAAAGGGTAAAGCCCATAGAGCGGGAGTTAATTTAATTGCCGAATTTTAAATTCATAAAAACGAACGGTGTGAGCAGTCGGGGCAGGTAACGTTATCCCATATGGGCTCGGGTAGAATGAATTTAGAAAACGGAATGCGTTTGATGAGTAGAACAAAAGGGTCCAGCCGTGAAAACAGAGGAAGTTGGTGGAAGTGTGTGGAAATATAAATTCTTCACTCCAATTCCAACACCTTCAGAGCTGCGGAAGCTCGTTAGGGAAATGTGTATAAACACACACACATACAGGTATAGAGGGATAAAGACGTCATCTGGTGTGTGGCAGAGTGGTTGTCCACGGATGGATGAAAAGCAGTCTTTCAGCTGGGAAGGTAATTGAAGGTAATTTTTGGAAAGTGTATTTCGGTTCCCCAAGTCTATTTAGGCGAAATATTTTGAGACGCTTAATGAGGATATCTTGGATGCTAGAACTAGGAAGCTTCTAACTCAAGGAAGCGATGAGAGGGACCAAAATGGTAATCATCCGAAATATGCAAAAGAAAAAAAAGGAACCCGAAACAATTTTGCACGAAAAGTCAAAATTTGCTGTAGTTGAGTTTGAGATATTTGAAGGAAAACTTTTGAGGCGATTGAAGAAAGGATATTAATTTAATTACTTAGAGAGTAAAACATTTCCTGTCATATTTTTTAGCCGACGAGAGTTGAACAGTTTTTATTCAATATTTCACTTTTTTGGGGGCTAACCTAAGGATAAATGAAATTCTGAACATAATCCTGAGCTATGATTTAAATATTGAGGTTAGCAGTGCTGACAATGCTTTCCAATTTTGAGACGCTTGACAATATTGAGAGACACCTGAAAGAGACCTGATAGTCGTATTGGTTATCAACCTTTCGGCAATGTTCTGATCTGAGTTGCGGAGATGGAAGTCCTCTGTTTGCTAGAAGGTATCGAGATCGATCCAGATTTCCAAAAGAAGACAGCATCCAGTTCTGCATTTGAGAAACTTGTAGTAGCTAAAGACATTGAATGACATTAAAGGTAGAGATTTATTTGGATCCATTGGGTTTATTCTTATATACAAGAGCTAAAATAATTACTATGAAAGACTAAACAGTAAAATAGTTGACAGCTGTCATAAAAGTAAACTATGATGAAGTCTTCTTTTGACAGGTAAATCGATTGAAGCAATTGTCTATTAGGTATATTAGTTTAAATGGTTTAAACACCAAAATCTTAAAGGTAATTATTGCTATCTTTTACTCTCTCTTTTTCCTATTATGAAATATTAAAGCGATTATCATTTGATCAAGGCAAGGCAACGACCTTCCACACAAGCTGCAACCTTCGACGGATCCTGGGAAAATTTCACCAAATCCTTGGATCGAAATTAAAGTACAATCGATGAATGAATCATAATGATAGTGCCATGCCATCCGTGGGACATTTAAGGACGAAAAACCCAATCCCAAGATGTTGATCCTTTTTTTCTTCTTACACAAAGCAAGACACGATCGTTACGTGATCGTGTGCTACATATTGCCCAAGAAGACGTTCATTCAGGTCTACTTTGCACCTTGTAGCTGGCTTTATGTTCTTTCTTTGCTTTACAACAAACAGAACAAAACGTGTGCGCAGAGTGGGAACAAAACTGCGCACGATCGGTAGGTCGTCCCTTTAAGTAGATTTCGGTTCGTTCCCACAACCTTCGGCGGCGGCGGATCTTGTCGAACAAAACGACCCTTTTCTATCGCTCTGCCGATGAAGGTGTTCCATTTTTTCAGTCCTTCCAACCACTGGCACGGGTATCGGTTCATGATCATGTGTGTTGTGTTTGTTATCACTTGTATGTTTTCATTCTTGTATTGTCATCTTTTCTTCCAGCGTTAGCTTCTTTCTCCCTACTGGTTTCTTTTCCTTTATTCCTTCTCCTGTTCTTGCTCTCAGCTGATCCTGCAATTCCCTTTTTTCCAGATCCTCTTCTTCCTATACATCCCATTTGCAGGTGTTTTCCTTCCAAACCTTTGACCTGGAAATAGGCACGTGGGAAAATTAACTTTTGGCGCAATTCTATTTCCCAGCTCCTCAGGGTGCGGCCGTTCCTCTTCGAAGTTCACAGTCGGTCTCGGGACTTACACGAGCACATTACAAGGGCGGGCAACGTTGTGGTTCGATTTGGAATCGGCATGATGGGTACTATAAATCAATATAGAAGGTAAACGAGTGCAGGCAAAAAAAAGGACACACAACAGACGCAACACAGAACGTCTTGGAAGACGGCTTGAAAATCTGCACCTTTTTCTTCTTCTCTAAACAAGCGCACGAAGGTGAAGGTTCGCTTGCTTATCTTTTTATCATATGCTCACAGGGTTGTTTTCTTCTGGTAAGTTATGACATCCGACGCCCGGCACACACAACTGACACCGCTCGGGGACGGTTATCTTTCGCGTCTAGTCATAATTTTTACAGCCTTAATAAATATGTCCATCCATCGCGTTTCTTAGCGATCGTGCACCCGACCGGGGGTTAGTACGCCGTGTGAGGGCAACCGATAGCAATAAAAAAGCAGCCCCTCCGAGACCTAAATTGAATGTAAAATGAAACAAAGAGCACACCGGGTCGGGGATGCTCGTGGGCTCTTTAAATATGCTCAAAACCCTTTTTTTGTCTATGGTCAATTTACCATTTTATTTCGATTTATTTTGTGCACCTCGAACCCACAGCAGCACCAGCAGCAGCACAACAGTTATGATATCATATTCTTCTCACCGCAAAAGCACCAACCGAAAATCGGAACGATTGCAATATCCAGTGTTCCGTTCCGGTTTCGGTTGACAGTTATGATAATTTATGATGCACCTATTCCTCACTGCAACACGGAGTGAATCGAGGGACGAGCGGAGGTGCGTATCATAAAATGTGCACCGGATTTATTGTTCTACCAGCTCCCCATATGTGTGTGTGTTGGGGTGTAGGGTTTTATTTTTTTTTACCAGCTTCTCTAAAGGTGTGGTCAGCGTGTGTGTAGGTACGTTGAATCAATTTGAAGCCAGACGAAAACAATCTCGTTCGATGATCAGTTGCAAGGGTAATATTTTTTTTCTAAACCTAGCTGCATTTTTCAACGTTATAAGCGCCCCGATGGCCCCCGGGAGGTATATGGTTCAATCCATCAAATGGTAATTTTATATACGCCCGATCTGGACCTGATCACCGCAGTAAAAGTGGGGTGTTGGAAATCAATTTCAGGTTTACAGTGATTGAATTAGATTCCGAATGGAGCAACGCTTTGGATGGTTGGAAAGGAAGGAACGGCGAGATCGATTGCATTTATGATTCAGTTCCAGTTTTTGGTGACACGATGTGGAGCATGAATAGCTATTTTATACGAGTTGCATTTTTAATGTATTTTATTTCAATTTTAAACATTTTTGAAATGAAAAAAAAATGTAGGAAAAGTTTCCCAATGAAATATTTCTCCGTTAATATTTCATTGTGTTTGGTGCCGTGACCAGGATACGCCATTTCGTTCCATTCAGTTCGTCATAGTTCGTCAAATGTTTTTAAATTAGAAAGTTTGGTGCCGTGACCAGGATACGCCATTCTGTTCCATTCTGTTCGTCATGATTCGTCGTATGTTTTAGTCACATTAGAAAATTTGATACATTACATACAATACGCTACCAAATAACATTTCTCTGCCAACGTTTATCTTCTCAAATGATGATTAATTAACACCGATCCCATTGTTTTAATCGCCACAAATAGCTAACACCAGACCAGGGGAGGTATTGAAGCAGAAGGAAGCATTTCATCTTCCTTTCAACAGCGCCAAAGAGGAGCACAGCCTTATGTCTTAGCTCTGTCATTATTTGCACCTTTTTTCACATTCTTTAAAAGATGCTGGAAAACAGCAAATAAAGCCGACTAAAGACAAACATCAAAACCCATGTGCGTGGGGGAAAATTACAGCTCATTTGTGTGTGTCGTTTTGTTGTGCAGCATTGTGGAAAACTTTTCCACCTTTCGTTCTAATCGCACGAAAACACGGTGTTGAGCAATGGCAAGATATGGTTTTTTTCTGTACACATCACTTAATGCTTTGTAATGTGTAAAGTGTCGTAAATTGAATTCTTGTACGGGTTTGCCCGTTTGCTTCCATCAAACGTGAGAGAGGAAGCGTTTTGACTGTCGTAATGTCGTTGTTTTTTCGAGATGAAAAATGGGTGACTATATCATTCTCCACCAGCACCGAGGAATGCTCTGAAGTTGAATGTTGGAAAGCAAAAAAATATATATACATTTAATGAATCATACAAAACGATTCGGTTGCGTTTTGGGTTGGGTTAGATGGTGATGTCAGTAACCAACATTCCAACCGATTTGCACGTAAACGTGTATAAATATGTGCGACTACTCTTTCCAGTGCGAGTTCGACGGAAGAGAAGGGTGGTTGGCCGAGATAAGCTTCCCCAGCAATGCACAGGCCTTCCTTCCAAAGCCCCAAAATCCAACCTGGGCAAACGACGACAATGTGTTCCAATGATAAAACGTTTCCCATTTGCTACAGCCTCCCGTGCGAATGGTTCGGAAGCATTCGGAAACGAAACGTTTGGTCTCGTGACGGTTTTGTGTACCGAAAAAGCAACGCGAAAGGAATGTTTAGGAATGGGAACTCCCAAGGACTCACCCCCTGCGCCGAACCATACAGCAATCTTCAAACTATACCGCTTCTGGTCGTTCACATTGGCGATGAATTATGGAACCGAGCGAGGAACAAAGTTCGTTCCTCCCTTTGACAGAAGGGACAGGGAAAAACCGTCGGGGAGGGGGAAAACCTGGCTGCCTGGTCTGGGGTTTTGTTTTGTGAATTGTGAAGCTGCTCTTTAAGCTCGGTAGGCCGGTTACCGGGAAATGTTATCATGGGTGGGGGCACGTGTTACGTGCGTGGCCCGGAATCAACTCCCAAAATACGTCCAGAGATTCTCGCAACACAAGCGCGGAAAGTTTCGAAACTTTCCCTCTCCTTGGTGTTTTGGCCTCATCATGGTGCTTGAGGCACTTCCCGGTCGAGTGAATATATGACAGTTGTCAGCATGTGATTGTGCGATTGTGGATGAGTGTATGACGAGGGGAGGGAAGGGTGGTGTCGAGTTTGGAATAAATTAGATAACATAAATAAACTGGTGTAATTTAAAAGTAGACTATTGTGCTAAACTTGGTGATGCAAAAAGCTGAGGAAGCGAACAAAACAAAAAAAAGACGGCAGTATCCTTCCCAAAAATCCAAACAAGGTGTATGGATGTTACAGTAGGTGACAACATTTTGGTGTGCAGTGCACTAGCGAGATTGAAGATGTAATTTTAGTGATATTGTGTACATGAAGTTGATAATGACTTGATACTCGTCAAACATAAGACCTAACACGCAATAGATTGTCGGTTCAAATCTACTCAATAATTGCTCCTTACGATTACTTCGTAGTAACGAAGTAAAATTCTTTTTAACCCAGTATAGGAAAGGTGTTTGATTACGTAGAAGGTCCTTACTCCCACTCCTCTTAATTTGCTAAAGGAAATAGAAGAAATATCTCCAACCGAAAGAACTCGCCACCAAGAATATGTCCGAAAGGAGATGATGTCCATTTGGTGGTACATTACAAAAATTGTCTATTATGAGCTTCTGTAAAAGACTAGGAGTTTAACGTTTACATACAATTGATAGAGAAAATAGAAGAAGTATTATCAACCGAAGGAACTCACCACCAAGATTATGTCCGAAAGGAGATGATGTCCATTTGGTGGTACATTACAAAAATTGTCTATTATGAGCTTCTGTAAAAGACTAGGAGTGTAACGTTTACATACAATCGAAGCTCACTGTAATATCCCTTATCGTGTCGGTGGCAAAGAATGGGAAAACATTTGTCATGCAGCCCTGATTGTACAGGAGCTTAGTAGTACTGTATCGCACCACAATACGTGTGGAGGAAAAACTTTTACAAACCCGTACAAACCCCAACAACATACGAAGAAGAAGAAGAGATTAAAAACGCATTATCATCAAGCCTTTCGTACAATGATTATGATACCTTTATAATGGTAATGCATTACTATCTGCCCTGATTACCTCCCAGAAAACACAAGAGAGTTCTAGTGCTAATAAGAATGTATATTCGGCTGGATATATACACGGGATTAGAAAGCGGATTTCCGGAACGCTCCGGATGAAGATGAAGATACCCATGGCAGGCAATTGAGGATAAGCTGCCACAATTATGGCTGAGGCATGTTGAGGTGCTAAGCAATTTTAATGTTTGTACAGCAACTAGAGAACCTCACTTTAGTCGGTGTTTCGTGGAATGATCCTTTGTTTTACGATCATGTGTAAGTTGAAAACTCGAGACGGCAAACTTCTTCAAACTTGTACAAAAGACGAGTTTCCAAAGTTCGGAACAGCTCATTCTTGTTTTAAATGTCCTATACATTTTCTCATCAGCGAACGTCTAAGTACACAGATGGCAGGTAGGTTAGGAAAAGGTCTTGGCAAAAACTTTAAAGCCACCCACTCCATCACTCCACAAAACCGTATGATGCTTGCACGTGTACAGGAAGCGTCAACAATAAAACTGCACTTAAATTCCACTACAGATGACGTCGTGCCAAACAGACATAGATCTGGCAACTGAATAAAGCAACTCGTTTTGCTGCTGAGTAGTAGAATGCTTATCAAATCAGGCAACCGTGCTGTGGCGTTTTTCCTGTAAATCATACAAACCCACACAGCCTTTCCGCACACGGAGCATGATGGGCTCGGAGCCACTTGGACGGGGTGGAAAATGGTGGAAGAATAAATGTCATCACCGTACATAAATCATCATTATGGCAGAAGAGTAGAAGTAGTACGGAAACGTGAGAAGACATCAGCAGCTCAGTAGGAGCAGAAGCAGCAGCAGCGGTACTAAAGGTAGTAACAGCAGCCACACAATTTGTAGTATCATCATAGTCTTCTGTTTCCCTCTCCTTCTCTCTCTCCCCATCCCTTCACGAATGCCTTCCAAGCGAGAAGTGCTGATGTGTGTCCTTAAATGTGTCGTTTTCATCATGGGCGCTTGGTGCAGTTGGTCCCTTGTGCCGGTACGCGAATTCAACAGCGAAACAGGCAGACCATGTCTACTCATCAGCAAATGGTAACGATCATCAAATCGAATCTCCGGATCTCTGGGATGGTATTACCTTCCATCCACCAAGTGCCCAAGTGCCCAACACAGTCGAGTGCACAAGAGTCCTTGAATGCGGGAAAAGTGTGTATATGTGCACGTGTGGGCCCAACCAACCAACCAACCAACCCAAGGCAAGTGTACTTTGGAACGTTTGTTTTATGTCATAAATATAATAACATAAATTCCTCTCTTCCCATGCCCCACAGCGCTGTGTTAATGGGAAGCACAACACTTCATTCCCGGTGGGGTGAAGAGAGAATGGTTTTTGCACGAGTCTGGCACACGCACAACCGGGAAACGCATCCCACTGCGACACCCCGTGTTGACATAAATGATAGTATTGTTACCCATATTTATGGACGTTACTGTTTCTGAAGAGAAAAAAAATTTGCCACGCACCACCCTTACACAGGACGCACTGACCTTTCGTGCGTGCGTGCGTGCCGGTGTGTGTGTATGCGTTGGTGACAGTGTTAAAGGACAATAAATTTTGTACCACTTGTGCCAAGCCATGCTTTCACTTTTAGTGGTGGAATAGGCGCATCATGCGATGATGGCCAAATTGTACGGCAAAGTAGAGTTTAATATCGCTGAATTGCATAACAGATTGTGAGGAATCAGTTTGCGTCGCGAGTTTTTTAAGGGTGAAATTCAAGCATTTCGCCCCCAGAGGGAGATTTTGAGGTAGTGTGGCTTTACATAAACCAACCAGTGTTCCTCGTGTGTCTGGGTTTTTCTTCTTTGCCAACGGGTGTCATTTACCAACAGGGAATCGTTGGCAATTGAGATGAACGCAAATCATAGGAATGATTAATCGTTCTATATTTTCGAATTTTTATTTTCCTTTGCAAACCTTTTAGTACGATAAAAAAGTATGTAGAATATATAATAATTGTTATTGCATAAAATAATTTGACACGAACTTTAAATTCTTACCCAGAATACATATTGCATTTCGATACTAATTAAGTATAAATTTAGTATATTGCGCCTAAATGTAGGCAGAATTTACATAAAATTCTGCAATACGCTCAAAGGTATGCAATACACAAAACAATTAATTCTTTCTTACCCGTAAGTATATAATTACAAAAAGTTTAAAGTTAAAGGTTCTCACTAAATAGATACAGCATAACGTCGATTATCCAGGGGGCGGATTAACCGTGCGCCGAAAATTGACAGCTGATCAACCGTGGTGAACATTTGTACTGATGTCAGGTTGGTTAAAATTATTACATTAAAATTATTAAAATTATTGAAAATTAATTTAAATTATTAAAAACGATGTTTTTGAAATAATTTTATTTTACGTTCTAAATATTAATTCTTGTTTGATAATAATTTGCTTTATCGATACGATTACGAATACGATTTATCTAGCTATATAAATGACCTATATATTTTAAGAGACTATTATCCGTGGAAATCGATTAACCGGCATTAGTCCGGTACCGACTACCACGGATAATCGACCTTCTACTGTAATTCTAAAATACGCTCAAAGGTATGCAAAACACAAAACAAATAATTCTTTCCAACCCGTAAGGATATAGCTATTAAAGCTTTAAAGTTAAAGGTTCTCACTAAATGGATATATAATAAAATCCTAGACTAAATTATCAAAAAATTGTAGGATTTTTTTTTGAGTAGTTTATAAATATTTTAAAAACACTTAAAACATTGTACCTTGATTTGGAAATAAATGATGACAAAGAAAAACAATCAGGCCTTTTCCCTTTTTCGACGCAACCCCAGGGAATTAGGCACAGCGCGTTTAATTGTGCGCGTCGATTTTCTCTGCATTATTCCATCACTCTCGCAAACGGTTTTGGCCACATTTGCATAACATATAAACGCATAAATCCCTGTCGCAGAATTATGATGCGTGTGTAACCCCTTGTGCGCGCACCGTACGGCCCACTTCCTTTCCCAGCGACGAAACGCAAAATGGATTTTCCATTATTTTACTTTCCAACCAACAAAACACACACTTCCACGCGGTATCAGGAGGTTTGATTGAAAGGCACTCAACCGTTTTGCGTTCGTCACGCACTTACTCACTGCGCTGAACGAGTTTTCAATATATATATTTCGTCCTGTGTCCTTTCCCAGGCGGTATGTAATGCGCATTTCATGTGGCGAATTAGCGAAATTTATGGCCCAAGACCTCTACGCACCGTCGGGGGTATGCCACGGAGCGATCGGATTTATAATTGAATTGAACGTCGTTGTTGCAGGGAAGGAGAGAACAATCGGGACCCCCCAAAAACAGTGGAAGAAGTGTCGAATGGTAACGTTTGCCAAGGGTACATGCGCGCGTACACGTTCTAGTTCGCCACAGTGCAAGTGGACACGCGTCAGGATACAAGCACGCGATCGTACGGGCTTTGTGGAACGGTCGCGTCCTGGGATGCGTGGCACGCATTTTTACGACTCCCTTGGGTCCTCACAAGCAAACCCTGGGCGATGGGTTTTATGCGTGTTTTTTTGGATTATTGTTTTTCTGTTTTCTTCGGCGACGGTTGATTTGGATGCGCTGCGATAGTGCTAAAGGGGGCATCATCAGGGATGAGACCGTTGCTCAAAGTGGCACTTTTCCCTAATGAATGTTGATTAAATTGAAACCGTCGCTAATTGGGAACGAGATGGGAAAACGAACTTGTTGTTTGTCGCTTGTTTCTGCTTTTTTTCCGTGGGGAAATGGTGAGGAAAAGTGGAAAAACATCATTTAACCAGCGATGATATGTTTGGGTGTCTGTTTTAGTAATGTAATTGCAAATAAACAATACGAGTGAAGATAAGAAATGGACTTGTTTTTTTTGGATTGGCTGAAACAGTTCCTTGTAATTTTAAACTTGTAGGAAACAAAGATATTGTTCAACAAAGCAACAAAATACATCAAACTAATCACTGAAAGAAGCGATAGAGGAGCAAACCACTTGGTGGATCAATGCTGAATAGCTGTTGGGTGACCATTGAGGAAAACTTTTCTTTTAGCTTTACATGAAATACACGACATTTTGCTATAATATCATGCTATAAATTCAATGTTGAATGTCGTTTACTTACCACGGGCATATGATTCCTTTGTATTCGTTGCTCTTCGCGGGCCCTTACCTTTCACACACACTGACATTTTCTTTTTTCTCTTTCACATACACATTTTACATACACATAAACACATTGAAAACATCACACTCGGCTACAATGGCCATATTTTTTATATACACAAATTTACATAATAAGCAAGAAGCTCACTTTTTTTACTTTTTTTAACTTTTAACTTTTATTTTTATCAAAAAACAACCAAAACTTGCTTTTTTTCCTTTGCACGAAGGCATAAACACTCTTCAATGAGCCACATTTCAAACACCATTTTAAACTTTTTCACATTTTAAACACCACATTTGCCTACAATGGCCACATTTTTCAATACACAAATTTACGCAATAAGCAACAAGCTCTTCGAGAATTACACATAACTTTTTTTTACCAAAAAGACAACCAAAACTTGCTTTTTCACATTATTACACACAGAATTACACATAACTTTTTTTATCAAAAAGACAACCAAAACTTGCTTTTTTTCTTTACACAAATGCACAAACACACTTCGATTTCAAACACCATTTCAAACTTTGGCACATTTTAAACACCACATTTGCCTACAATTGCCTCATTTTATAATGCACGAATTAACGCAATAAGCAAAAAGCTCTTTGAAAAATAGATATTTATTTACTCAATAGACACTTTTTTCACCACAAAACAACTAACACTTGCAACACTTTTTTTCTGTGCACAAAGGAATGGAGAAGCTTTTCACATCATGTAATGATTTTTTTAAATTAATTTCAAATTTTAAAAACTAAGCGAACAAACACCACACGATTGACAAAACGCGTTTCCTAAACGCACTGCACGAACACAAATGCAAATAATTTGCAAACCTCAGAACACGCATAGTACACGCACTGATTAGTAATTTGTTCACTCTCACACGCGCACCGTCCGGCGTTAGCATTCAGCAAGCTGCACTGATCTTAGCGTTGGAGTAAGAACGCGCGAACGCCCGAGCGTACATTGTCGGCGTAGGTTAGAGCGAGATGGAAAAAAAACTCGTTATCGCCATTATGACCACGATACCGTTAGATTCGCAACTGGATTTATGGCTTATGGAACATCAAAAGATATTATAAGCAGGCAAATTAATGATTTATCACGCTTTACTGTTTTTTACAATCTTTTCCTTGCACAGAATCCTTCTTTCACTTACACACTTTACGCGTACAGGTATCACGAAACACAGGTGTCACAAGACCACACACGCGACACGCACACACGCCGACACAAACCCAAGCCGACGCCATGAAAAATTTGAACAGGTGCAAAAGAAAACTTCACTTTTTACCGCATTAGCACACGAATTGACTAATTAACTATTGTTTTTATGTAATAAGATAATAGAGGATCACTTTTTAACACCAAAAACCAACATTTTGTCACATTTTTTTTATGCACAATGGAAGGACGCCGAAGTGCCGAAACCGGATATCTCTAATCTATCACTGACCGATCACTACTGAACCGAATTTCTCTTTCTCTCATTAGCATGATCTCTTCTGCTTCGTTATCACGCGACACACCTACACAACCATAATTGGCCGAAGCTGCGCCGCCCGATCTTATCTCTCGTATCTCATTCTCTCGCACAAATTTCGATCCTCGTTGAGAGCCTTCTGCCCAATAGGCCCAAAGAGTTTAAAAAATAAAAAAAATTGAGAGCCTTCACTCTTCTCGATCAAATCCGTTCTCATATTTTTATATTACATACTTATTTTATTTATTTATTTATATAACATATTTTTATATTTATATATTTATATTTATTTATATTTATTAGCGTAGGGACGGCCAGGCCGTATATCTTACAGATTATCCTTATTATCAAACATTGATACGCTACTTATAGTTATGTGAATAAGGGACATTTCCTTCCCTCATTCTGAGGTGGCACCTTATCCAGGGTGAGCTCGGTGAGCATTACATACTTTTTAACAAAATAAAACATTGTTGTTGTAATTAGTAGCAAAACGCTTTATAAAGGGACATTAGTTCCTTCAAAAAAAGGAAAAAGCTAAAAGCCTTTAGCCGAGGCTAAAGGAAAGATTTTCTTCTGCTACCAACATTCATACACATTTCTTCGAGGCCCACCTGGCCGCCAGGGTCCTTGACGACCGCCTACTCCACCTTCCGTTAGATCAGTCACTGGAAAGCAAGAAAGAAAATGATTACGACTTTAATGGGAATATAATAGAACACGTATCATCACAACGACTCTCATAATCATTTATAACAGAAATGGAAAACGGTAATGGTTCACACATATTGCTCATGATTTTTTTTCTTATAAATGCAGTCTTTCAATTCATCGAAACGAGAAGCATTAAGAGGTTCACCGTTCCGGGCCAAAGGTCCTTGCAGATATGCTCTGCTCCTAGACCCTGGTGGCAGATATTAATTAACAGACATTGATCATCAACAGGTTCATAATCGGTTTGCTTCGGGAAGCTGTCGCCTGGTCTTATTCTTCTCAGCAGTTCCCGGTGCGTGTGTCCTTCCCTTCCGGAAGACTCAACAGGGCATGATTCATAGCGTGGTATTGCGTGTGACATTGTACTACGGTTTTTACCAATAGGGACCGAATGTTCTGCTTCGATAGGACGCGCTATTCAAATCACATCTGTTCCAAACGTTCCCCTTTGCGGTTCCCAGTATCCGGAAGGGCAATTTCAATTTCCTTCCAGGTTTGGTTCGCGGTTCTCATCTCCCCATGACTGTGAAAGAGGATAAAGGGGAACAGAACAGTCGATTTTTATATAAAGCAAAAAAAACCCCGAAAGATATATGTCAAGCTGTTTAGTGGCTCTGGAGTACTGTTTTTGTGTTTTTGTGTTACATTTTCATTTTTCTTTCGAATAGGGATAACCTTCAACGCGTCCAAACTGTGTCCTTCTCCCATTGCAGGTTGTAATTCTTCGTTAGAAATCATTGTTTTGCTACGATTCGACAGCATTAGGGAAATGTCGTTAGTTGAAAATTGAAAAATCAATTCACAGAACCCTGTGCCTTCCGCGCCACGTTGTAACGCCTGGAAACGGAAGGAAAATAAATTTGCTGCCAGAATGTACCGTTTCTCGTCCCTTAATGCTGTGCTTTGCATTCTCGGTTCGTTTTATTTTTCTTTTTTGCACACACTCACCCCATTTGTTTTGCGTTGCCGCAACAACCGTAGTGAAGCCGCACCTATCAATAGGAAGAGAAACATAATCATAATCGTAAACTAATAGCAATCCCTTTTTTTGCGCGTTCGAATCTGGCGTTATCTACACGTACACAGCCATACATACGGGAAGGATTCGCCATGAAGCCGAAACCCCTTACGTTGGATCCCAAATATCCCACGTGCGTCGCCCATAAACAGGAACCGCACGTGTGAAGTCGCGAAAATGCGCGAAAATTGCAACACCATCTCGTGAGCTTCGGTTCCATCCTCGGTCACCCACGGTTACTAGCTGCCTGGTAGCGTTGCGTCATCCTGTTTTTAATGGGATTTTTGTAAAAAAAAAAACGAAAAGACATCGTTATCTGCTTCTAAACGGATTCAATTATTAATATTAAAATTGTATCTACTGCGAACGATATTCCCGCTGGAGACATGAGAAGGGACACAAAACACGAAATTGCTGGCAATATTATTAGCTATTGAGAAATGAAAGCAAATCGTCGCGCAGAATAAAGAAAAAAAAACACTTTTTAGAGGGGTTAAAGATTTGGGTGTAATTTTAGAAGCAAAAGATTTTAAACGAAAAATAAAAAAAACTAGAACGAGGGTGAACAAAGGAGCAGGAAGTGATTGAAAATAGAATGTGTAAAAGAAAGCAAACAAAAAAAAGGAATGAAAAAAAAATATGATTGAATTTCAATTCTAAAACTCTCGAACAGAATTCATTCGGAACATGAAAGAGGGAAAGCTGAATGTGATCAATTGTAGGTCATAAGGTTTTTCCCCCTTTTTTGTCGCTACCCTCATTGCATGCGGTTGATGAGAATGGTTTAAAATGTAATAATTCTAAATGTGTCTACATTGAACATTAGATTTTTCGTATTCGGATGGAATTGTCATTCTAAATTGCTTCCTGGCAAAGGTTTCTTGTTACTTAAAGAGATTATCTATACACAATGTTATTAATAATTTCAATGAGAGAATAAAAAACAACAATTGAATGTCACATAAAACCAAATAATACAAAGAATTAAAAAATATTAATTGATAAACTTTAAAAGAAAAAATGTCTGATTCCGCATGTCGAAAAATTCTGACTGTAGAATGCTTATGCTGTCCGGTGTGATTCTCGTGACATGACTCACACACAGTACAAAAACAAAGTAGAAATCAGATTTTCTAAAATTACTCTAATGAACGCCTAAAAACTAGTTTTTACACTTAATTTCTACAATTTTCTAATCTTTTAATTAGTGCTAGCGTTGAAATCATTTTTATGTTTTCTGCTTCACACATAAAACGAAAGGTTTTCTCTCGTTCAATGTTAACGGTCGAACATTTCCACCAGTCAGGCAATTGCGCTATCAAAGCGTACAAGGGTGTGTTAAAAAGTGCGGGGTTCTATTCAATGCAACGCGACACCGCCAGGACAACCGGCTTTAGGAATTCTGCCGACGGAAAAGAAGGGTTTTCTCGGCCTTTTTTTGTTGTTGCGGTAAAAATAGGCATTTAATCATGAAACGACACAGTGCACGATGTAATTCAATCCATTCCACAGTTCCTCATCAAATTGGTTGCTTTCATGCGGTTTTTTTTGTGTTCCTCGTTTTTTTTTTTGCTATCTGTTGTGGTTTATCCCGATTTTCTTGTTTGATGATAGAAAGGGGAAAGGCACAAAATTGACGCGCGAAGCCTGGGTCCTGGGTGTGGTATTAATTTCAGATCTCTTTCACGAGAGCACGAAAATACTTCGCGCGTCCATAATTTACCATAATTATCTGTGAATATCTCGTGCCTCCGCTTCATCCATCCCTTTGTTCCGCGTGTCAGTGGTCATTTGCGGGGCTGTCATGTTCGGTTCGAGGTTCCGTGGTTACGTGTTTCCACTGCTCTGTTCCCAACCATTTTCTCTTGTGGCATTTTTTCCTCCGATTTTCCACACGGATCCTTCCCGGGGGGATTTGGAGGGGTTTACGCTTCTTTGCGTGATGTGTCGTGGTTTTGCCATTGGACAAAAACAAAAAAGGAATATTTCAGCGGGAGGAAGATAGGGGGAACCGGGGGAAGGGTACATCAGTGCAGTGGGAATTTTCATTTGCAATAGGGAAAAATGACAACCGGAGAAACAAAAAAAAAATATATCATGCTTTCAACTCCGTGATCCAATCAGGGCATGTCGTTGTGTCACTGCGTCCGAAACAGACCGCGCCGTATGGTAGTAAAAAAAACTATCCTGAAATAAAATGAAAGAAATTATTGTGAAGAGGAAAATTGTTTGCAGGCAAAAAGCGTTATAAAGGAAAGTTACCAAGCATTTGATTTCTCGGAATTCTTTCATCGGCAGGAATGCTCTTTTCCAAGGTACTGTCGTCATTAATATCAATCCGACTCGGGATACTCTTCACCGTCGGCAACGAAACACATGACCACAACAGGGATAACGGACCCATCCGTTAAGCTCGCTCGGGAAAGCGTTTCTGGATGTTGTGCTTGACTTGGATTTTTTTTGTAGCCTGACAAATCATTACACGACGACATTCTATCCCATGGTTTGAATGGGTTTGTTTGAGCGAGAGATGCAAATAATTATCATCATCCACCCATTAAACTAAAAACCAGGGACTGGCTATTGCAGGAATTTCCAAGTTCCAGTTTCATTTTCTTCACTCATTTATGGTCCCACGCTTGGGTGTCGTAGGATGAATAATTACTTCATAATTTGCTCCTGCTGGATAGTGAGCAAGAAACGTATCTCAACAATGGTCACCTGCAAGATAAGATATTCTTGTTTTGTTAATGCAATTTTTTACATGCTTCACGGTATATTTTCATATCTCTCTCTGTCCTCATATTCTATTGATTCTGTTTCCAAAAAAACCCGCTACAATCAATCACATATCATCTGCTATTATTTACCATGTGGATGGTAGTAAAACTAATATATTTATCGTGTAAATAAACACCCTGATTGCACTGTTTCATTACCTCAATTCCTTTATCCTGTCGCTCATACATGCGTTCCTTGCTCACTGTCCACTGCCGTTTCGCTGGTGCTGTGCGCAAAGTCCTGAATCACCGTCCTCGGACACACACACAAGGAGGGGATTTTTTTACGACCTCAGTCCAACATTACACCGAATGATGTGCACATTTCCCGTGCGTATTTTCAGATGATCTAGAGCCGTTTATGAGCTCATCCTCATCCTAGCGATCCTGACACTTCTTTCTTGTCCTACCCAGACCCGAAGAGCCATTTCCCAGAATTACTGCAGAATTACATGCAATAAAACACGCAATTCAAGCGCAACGTTAGATGTGTGCTCTGTTCTCTCTCTCTCTCCTTCGCACGTTCACTTGTTATCCCTAAAAATACAACGTCAACTTTGGCAACATTCTAGCCAAGCCGTATTTCCTGGAGATTCCGGAACCTCTTCGGAAAGCACCAGAGGGCAGGAATTTTCAATTAAAACTTAATTACACGCACTCAAAACCGAATGCGTGGCGTGTGTTTCATACTTTCCGAAGCAACACACCATCCTAAAAGCATATTTATGAAAACTCCGGTCCCCCCACCCTGTGCTTGGAGAAACGCCTGAAGAGGTTTACAGCAGGATCTATAAAAAAAATCTCCCAGAATTGTAAACCTTTAATTAAGATCTTTTCCCCATCTCGAATCCTTCATTTTGAATGAGTCCTTTTTTTGTTGGTCGTTGATGCTACTAGGGCTGAGGCTGCTAGGGTATTAAATCCATCCAATTTCTAAAGTCCAACAGTTTCGAATGCAACTGATATTCCACTTTTCCCGGAAGTGGCCCATCTATTGGACGTGACATTGTGTTGGCGCTGCAAGAAGGAAGTACATGAAAGGAAACTCATCGTGCATTCAGTGCAGGATCATAATTACCAATTTTCTTCTCTAGACACGGAGTCACGATTTTCGATTTTTGAACGAACCCATTTTTTCTGGTCTTTGTTTTTCCTTTTTGGTCACAGACACGGACGAGAGAATCTCGGCAATAGTGATTGTAGGGAAGCCGTTGGTACGGCTAGTTTGGCCCCGGAATGCAATGGAATGTGAAATTGTACTTGTTTTCATGATTTTAATTGGGTTCGAATGCAACCAAACCAGGAACGTGGAAGGTTCGGTTGAGCTGAAAACTTTGCCAGAGAATGTGGGAAGAAATACCTAAAACAATTAGTATAGAGTTTTCCTAGCAACAGTGTACTAGCCAGCTTCCAATTATAGAAATACCTCTTGCCTTTAAATCGATTTTTTAACATTTACTTTATCTTGTCTTCTTTTAGGATTTCCCCGAGAACGAGCAGAAGGATACAGTACCAAGAGGGGGAGGGGTGAGAGTAAAGTGAAATGGATGACAGCTAGCTCATAAATACCGGCCAGCAGAACCGCAAAAACTTACACTCTCCCTATTGCAAAGGCTGCAAGACAACGACCCAAACCCGAAACAATATCTTACGCTTTCCATTCCGTTTCCATTACTCGGTCGCAAGGATTTTCCACCCCATTCCAGCGCAACTTTGCGCAGGGACATTCGAACATTGGACCGTAGGATCAGCCGTGGGGAGAACAGAACACCGTAACATATCGGGCGGACAAGAAAGTTACCGAAGGAAGGGGGCGCGCGGGATGAAACTTTCGAATCCAATATTTAGTTTACGGTATTTCGCACAGGACACGCTCCAGGTCCAGGGACACAATCTTCATCCAGTAAGCAGTAAGTGTAAGAGTAATACACGACAACAGCAGCAAAGCAGTCCAAGTGCCAAGACGCGCTCAGGACAACGAATTGAATTTCAAAATAACATTATTGGCATCATAACCAACCCAGACGAAGGACATCCGGCCCGATGTGCTGTCAGAATCGGTTTTCGCTTCTGCCCGTTCGTGCACGCTGAATCAGCAGTGGCAGGCCAGATCTGCTTCGTGCTTAATTTTCCCTATTTTTCACTGATGCGTAAAAGGCCACTTGGAAGCGGACTGCTCGATGAGATGGACGCGTCACAGTACATTTGGTGCAAAATTGTATCGCTGCGTCTTGCAAAGGAAACAACCGGTTTGGGAATATTCTGGACGTATTCAAACACTGTCACCGGGATACCGAAATACCGAATGGCAGGAAAGTGGCACTTAGTGTCGAGCAATTGTAACTAAGTAAATGTAAATTACATTTTAATCATACCACCGCCTTTCAGGGGCGATTCTTCTGGATCAAAAAAAAATTACTATAATGATCTACTGTGGACCATTCTCATCTGGTTTACTAATCGCTCCCCGAACCATTTCCCGGAAAGAGACCCCAGGATTGCATTAAAAACCCCAACCGATAAGCCACATGATATATCACCACTAAATCCTTATCCGATGAGTTATCGACAAAACCAACCAACCGTTGGCACTAGAGCTACTCCATTCCCCAAGGACGTAGTAGCTTGCCGGGTGCGTGTTCGAATATGTGGCAAAAGTTGCTCCGTTCGTATGGAGGATGCAGTTTGGGCTGAAGTTGCTTACGTTACCCGGAATGAAGTTAGGTTCTTGCTTGCTTCGGAGGGAACCGTGTGTATGTGTAACTTGGTGTAAAATGTGTGACCTGCACACCAAACGGCCATGGCCAAAGGCTGAAGAAAAAAGAAGGATGACGTTCAAACAGTGCTCTAGCTAGGGAAAGGTGTGCAAACTACTCGCCTCCAAACGCTCGGCACAGGATCATACATATATAAACTAGCAACTGGCTGATCCACTCCATCGGGTTTCCGAAGGGGGACACCTTAGCGTCTGATTTACAATCGAACCACCGCAGTTCCGTCGGGCCTGGAAGTCCCTGGAGAAGCGAACTAACTTTGTGGTAATATTTTTCCAAGACGAATTGCTACACTCCACTCGACGGGGAAAGTTCCGAATGTGAAGTCGACTCTCGGTGCATATGTACATGTGAAGTGTATTCCGTTTTCCGCTCCAACACGGGCTTGCATTGTGTTTCACTGCAACTCCCGAGGAGTGTGTGAGGCGTTGGTGTGAAAGTTTTCGCACAACGATCACATTTTGAATTTAAATTACTTCCACCCGACGACGGTTGTCGGACGAAAACTTTGTCCTGAAACGGGGAGCGTTTCTGAACGAAGACGATGATGAGGATGATGATGATGATGATGGTGGTGATGGTGGTGATGGTGGTGGTTAGTCCTTCTGGATGCTTTGAGCACATCGAAGGAATTAGCCTTGGTTTGGTGTTGGCTGGCCTCTAGGCTTGCCAGGCTTTCGACTTCCGTCCCCGGAAGCTGCAACACGGCCGTGTACGAATTGTCACGCGGCTAAATTAAAATTATATGTCATTTTCTTCGCGCGAACAGCACCAAAACTTTCCGTGCTTTCAGCGCCTTTTTGGGGCCGCTGGGATAATTATTCTACCGTCTCGGAGCAAATGGGAACCAACCACGTGGCGACCAATGCGAACTTTGTTGCCGAATGTCTTCTACCGTCTGATTAAATTTACTCTGATTTGACTTTGTCACATCGTGGCAAAACGCAGCTTGACGCGGTAGAAGAAGCTCGCTAGATTTTGATTTCTGACGCGGGACGTCGCGTCGGGACCCGAAAATGTGTAGCCTAATTACACCTTCCTCTTCACACCGACAGCGTGAGATGGAGTATACCGGGGGTTCGGCACTCCAGCTTCATCAACGTGCCGCATTGTTCGTTCGTAGCTGATTTGAGTTCTTCACCGAACGCGAAGGTTTCCGTGGTTTAAACTGCAGCCGGAAGCAAAATAACAACCGTTCCTTTTTGGTGGCTAATTAGAAGGGAGCGGTAGTGTTAATTAGAGACAAGCGATGCTGTCACATTCGGCACGGGATGTTGATACCATGCCATAAATTCCGACCAAAAGTTTGTCCGGCGTGCTCATCAAGGAGAAGAAGAATGGTATTTTAGTTATTTTATAATATTGCTTTTGAACAAACCTAAAACGGTAATATGTATCAATTGCAAAGCAATTGCTTTGGGGTCTCTATTTGTTACAGTTGTGTTAATCGCGTCGTATTGGGAGTTAGGAAAGATTCCCTAATTATTCCTACTTTATCCTCTCACATGTCCTTTGGAACATTTTTCTAATCAGCATACTAATGAATAATGTGTGAATTTCTTATCGCCCACAGATGTGATTTTGTAATCAGATCAAATTCATCTCCCTCTATCGAGGGTTCCATGGTGTAATGGTTAGCACTTTGGACTCTGAATCCAACGATCCGAGTTCAAATCTCGGTGGAACCTAACAAAAAAGAAACGCTCGTGCAAGTTTTTTGGTTTTGCTTTTTGAGTTAGTTGGTATCTATTTAACCTTATTCAATTATTCCGCTTACCAGAGAATGTTTTTATTTATTAACATTATTGATAAAATATTGCATCGCTTGCTGCGATCAGCCTATAGTAATCTTGGGTTTTTTCATCGCATCAGCAGTTTGCTTTCTCGCAGGATGCTCGTTATCAGCTGAAAACAGTGAAACACGTGTAATTATTATAAGAGAAAACGCGAGAAGCCCACAATAATTGATGCAAACTGTTAAAATCAATCATGAAATGTAATTTGTACTCATATTTTTTGATTATTAATTAATAATTACAGTCGTTGCTGCGTAGTTCTGTCTCGCTCACTCATTCGTAGTTTTGCTTGGAGCTGTCATCAGGTGGCGTGCGCTGTCACTTTACCTACCAAGAAGGGGAGAAGAAAGTCGTTGCGCGAATGTGTCAACAAGGCGCATATGAAATTTATTCAATCCAGGTAGACTCGTACGCATTGAATTTAGTGCCGCCACGCCAAGTTGCTGTGTAGATCAAATCTAGTGAGAACATTGTAGCTGAAAGTAGGAATATACTACAGTTTACTGCAATTTACTTATCGGTTTGGAGAAGCCCCGTTCCCGAGTGTGTGTTGAGATTCGATCGGAATTTTGTTGCGTGCCAGAAGCTTGGGTCCAAAAGCGTAACGATTGCACAAAAACGGTAACACCGGTGCAAAATTGGCAGGCTGTAACATTTAAGCTTTCAACATAGTTGTTTATTTCTTTTTTAGCTTCCCAACATACCTGGCTGGCTGGTGCTGATTCTGGGTTTTGATTGCGCGTGTAGATCTTGCGTATATTCCGTGCCCGGACCGATGCGCGAGTTGTTTATATGCGCCCGATTCGCAACAATTAGCAACAGGCAGCATTAAGCAGGTTGGCAGTATTAACCGGCGTGTTTCACAATTGCACTTGAAGCATGGATCCAAACGAACATAGTTTGTCTAAGGCTGTGATGGAAGAAACAGTGAAGGAACTGCTTTCACCCGTTCCGGAGGCGAGAAAGAACGAATCGGATAGAAGCATGATCGGTTTTGGTCGTATGGAAACGTTGCATCTGATAAAATGTGTCCAAAAGAAGCCTAAACTGTGGCAGCGAGAGTTTATACGTAGGCGACAATCTTCCTGCGTATCTGATTGGGAAGACATCCAGCGGAATGAATTTCCCCATTACACTGGTAAGCATTGTTAGATGTATACGGCACTACAAAGTGCGTTCGTCATCTTTACTCTGGTCGTTTTGTTTTAGTGGATCAGTTAAAAGCACGCTGGAAAACGATGCGAGATTCCTTTCGTCGTGAAAGGAAACGCATCGAATGTGGCTCCTGTGCCGGAAGCCATTGGCCAATGTATGAAGATATGCTGTTCCTTGATGGACATTTCCGGCTGAGGAAAAGATTGCAGAATAAGGCACCGGGTTCAATCGCTAAATCAAGATCGAAAGAATGGAAAAAATCGAATGAAACAATTCAACCGAAGACGGCAGTAGTAAACGATCTTCCGAGGAACTACATACCGGAGAAGGACACGGTACATAATACCGAACGTAACCATCAGCAGCTCGTTTCATTTTTAACCATCCGCGACACAAATGATGCACCGGTTGGCGTTAGTGAGGTTACGTACAACAACAAGTTCCGCTCACGCCTTCAATCGGAACCGGTTATGGAATGCGCCCAAGTAGAATGGAATGCTCGCGGACAACAAATTACCAACTATCAGTTCTTGATGAGCTTAGTGCCATTTTTGAACCTCTTGCCGATGGAGAAAAATTTAGAAACTCGCCTCAAGATGTTGCAGCTGATTGCGATTGCAACACAAAACGTGAACGCGTCTGAAAAGGAATAATCTCATACGAATATTATTCCGGAAGTTCGGATAGAAATATTTAATAATTTAAAAAGAATTCCTGCAATATGTTCGTGCAATGAACGTCTTGTAATGGATTTTAATTTCTATGCAAGCTTTCATAATTGAAATCTAGATTATTTCACTCACATTGTATCTAGTAGAACATGTGGAAAATGTCTCAACACCAAATTCTAGCAAAATACTAAGATTCGCGAAGCTAAATGATTTTCGTAATTTTCTAATTTGCTTCCGGAGTGTCCGAAAAATGTACAGTGACCATTTCATCAATATGACTGGAGCGTGACGGAACAAATGTTTTGCGTTCCACCCATCCTACTTTGGTACATTTTCCCTCGGAGGTGCAAATATATCCATATCGTCGTCAAAAGAGTGGTTGAACTGTTGCGAGATACTGTTGGCTGCAGATGTCTGTTGAGATTGCAAAGGAATGTCTGGATTAGATGCTCATTTCATCGTGAAATCCAAAAAAATAGTGAAATATTCTAGTAGAAGAAAAACGTACAATGCATTGCGTCGTCTTCCCGAGTTTGTCAGACTGATTTAATTCCTGATCAAGTGTTTTGAGCATTAGCATTTGTGAATTATTCGCCTGGTGGTGTGATTTTATATAGTCAGGAAAAATTATCCAGCATAAAAAAAATCAAACCAGCATCAACCGTAGCATAAATTATTAGGTGGTGGTGAAACTGTTCGACAGCGAGAATTGCAAAAATGGGATAAAAGACAACTGTCAAAAGCTTACTTTTGCAGCTCGTTGTAGTCACTCATCGAAGCAACCACGCAGGGGTGCGTCAAAGACAAGACAACGAACTATAGTATCATCTTAAGATGTCCGACCCGCCAACATCAACCAGAAGCGTTAAAATTAAACCTAGGTGGAACACTAACTCAGTGGAAGACGTTTTGCGTTTTATTGTGCTGGTAAAGCAACATCCCAAGCTCTTGGCGCGTATATCTCCGGAACGATTGCTTCCGGAGTGGGAAAAATTAGTCCCAGTGACGGGCATTAGCGGTATGTAGCGGGTTGTTTATATTACTGTTCTATATGTTAAAATGTGAAACATTCTAATCGTGTTTGAAATATTGTTTCGTTTAGCGAATGAGATGTCCTTGAAGTGGAATCGGTTATGCGATAAATATCGTGCCGAGTTGCGACGCGAGATAAGATCAACGACGAAGCAGTTCAAATCGAACTGGGCCCACTTTCAAGCGATGGAATTTATACGGCCCATCGAGGAAAAGCGTATTCGTATATTTAGACGCGCTCAAACCACCAAACCGGCGGTCAACGTGCGGCAACTCAAAGTGGAACGCGTTACGCCGCCACCCAAGCCACACGTTCTGGTGGTTAGTCAGACGAGTAAAGCGAATCCATCTGGCTCTGGCAGGCATATCAACTCTTCGATGGGGACCTGTCGTCAATCGAATCAGCCGGTACGGCGATTATTACCGATAGAAAAGGTGCTGAATACGGAGAACGCAAAGGTTCGATGTTCGAAGCAAGACATCAAGGAGGACTTGCAGCTGCAGGCTGGTCGAGTTATCGCAACGCGTAACCATGCGATCCATCGCATCCCGTTACCGAATCTGACCGTAGAAAGCATTCGGGATGCACCGGATAATGATTATGATTTTCTCATGATACGCATCTATCCGCTTCTGGCCATAATGCCGCCAAATGTAAAGCGGCTTTGTTATGAAAGGATGCAAAAGTTTGCTGCAGGAATTGTGATGCAGCAGTTGGCCCGATCCCAGAAGTGAAAACTCAACTAAAACCCTTAGAAATTGTGTAATTTGCATGTTCTAAAACATTTCAATACAGTAGGATACTTTATCTTTTTCTTAGAATTCCGTGTGGTCGAATCATTGCAAAAAACTCCAAATGATGGTGTGTGCGTGAGGGAACGCAGCTTGAAAAATGTCCTGTACGCATGCTCTTCGGATCGAGTGCTCACAAACACACCGATAGCCGGCTTGTCAAATTCGCTACCCTTATACAAGACGTCATGTAATCATATGCTGAGTCGTTTAGTAGTGTGCGTACAGTAAGTACATGGGGGTTGCTTTGTGTTTTCGATTTCATTTCCGTGGTAGATTGCTAGTGTGTGTTTGTGTGTGTGAGAGCGCACATTCCAGGATTCGCTTGTATTGCGCAATCTCTTACTAAATCTCCCCTTTTGTCCCTGGTAGATAGGGGATGCATTTCTTTGTCTGTTTTTCAAGGAGCTCTTCGTGGTTCGTTTCGAATGTGTTTGTGTGTGTGTGTGTGGGGGAAAAGGGATTTTTGAACTCAACCGCAAGGAAAGTGCAACCGCTTGGAGTAGTGTGTGTGTAGCAGGACGAAACCGGCATTCGTGTGTTCTTCAAGGCATTGGATACATGGGACATAAATACATACAAACATCTTTTATATAAACCAGCAATTGTTCGATTTTTTCCCAGCGAGAGTGAAGCATGTGTCAACGTCACGTCACCGCGAACAGCTGAGCAAAAGTGCGTTACCCCGGTAGAGAGCGAGCGCGTGAGACGGGATGAGTGAGATGGCAAGTGAGTAAATTTTTCCCCTGTTTTTCGAAAGGAAAAGTGGAGCCCGATCAGCTGTGCGTTGTGTTGCATGTAGTGTGGCGGGCCCCCTTTCTTTTCACATTGCGGGCAATGGTATGTAGGATTGGATAATATCCTTCCCCTTATTTTCCCATTTCCTCCACAGAATCTGCTAGAATCGAGCAGTTCGTGTCGTCGAATTGGAAGACTTTTTTTGGGGGTTATTTTAGTGTCGTTTTTGGTTTCGCATTTTATTTCCTTTTTTGTTGCATTGTGTGTAGGAGCGGGAAAGCAAACTACGGAATGAGCAGGAAAAGAAAAGACATCTGGGAATCATGTTTTTCCATCAAGAGAATAAATAGTACACGTTGAGGAAAATAAAACCCAGAAAATGGCCGGAAGGTTAAAGCACTCCTTAAGGAAATGGGAAACACACGGTGGAAAAAAAGCCAAACTTTCGCGTGAGGCGGAGAAGAAACTAAGGAACCCGTGTCCGTGACTGCAATCGGTGTGAAAATTGTGTGGAAATGTTGCCTCGTTTCTTGGTGTTCTTCCTACGATGATGCCTCTTCGGCTTCACATGTCTGTCAAACGCATCTTTCGGTGACAGTTGATGTGACGTGGCAGCAAGTTTGCTTTGATGGGTGGACCGGAATTTTTCACCCCCCGAGAATGTGGAAAACAACAGTCCCATGATGTAGGTTTTCCGCGGTTTTAATACGTGCTGTTGTTTAGCAAAACGTTTGGAATGTTGTTTTTTGCATGTATATTGTACAACTGTGTAAAGTTGTTTTCTTCTCCACATACTAAAAAAATATTTTTGCATAGCTTTTTTTTCTTACAAATTATTATATGACTTCAAACATTTTTCATCCTGTTGTCTATTCTTTAATTAAGTCTTTTTTTCTAATTTTTCATTTCAGCTTCCTTTTCCGAGAGGTTTCGTTTGTAGAACAAAGGGAAAAATTATTCTCATAAAGTAAAAATTACGTTTACTTCAGCATTGAGGACTACCTATCGTTAATGGGTATTGGAAAATGAAGGAACTCTGTTTTATTTATACTTTAGAACAGATTTTTCTTCCACCCATTTGCGACGAAGAGTGCGACCTGTCCATTGACGTCAATCGATGCTTGCGAATAGGGAAGAAAACTGAGTTTTTTCCTTTCTACATTACTGTTGGCAGAAAACATGAAAACAAGAAAACAAAACCGCCCCTTTAGTCTTACAATTCAAAGAGAAAAATAAGTTAAGGAGAAAGAAACAGTGCTTTGTACTAAAACGGATTTATATTTATAAATATCTTTCCTATTTTCCGTCAGTCAGATCGGATCGCATGGTTTAAGGGGTTAAAAGAGAAATAAAAACACAACAACATCAAAATAAAACTGTGACAAAGGCAAAATGGGTTAACGATGGATTGTGGTCGGCATTATTTTTCTTACGAACGAACCTGTTTATTGTTTTTCCGTGTTTTGTTTTCTGTTTGTGGTCGGTTACGTTTTGTTTGCACCCGAAGGTCATCATGTTCGTCATCACATTCGGGCGGGGGCATAGTAAAAACAGGTGGGCAACCCTTTTTCCCCCCAAAAAAAAGGGGGAAACGTAACAAAATGTACGATTTTCCATCTTTCTTGGTTGTCTCTAGTGTAGTATATCGCTTCCCGGAAGCAAGACAGATGAAAGAAAGCGTGAAAGCATTTGTGTTTGTGCTTCAAATGTTGATATTTCACGTTTGGTGTTCCCGTTTGGTACCTTTCCCAGCTGGGGGGTTTTGTTTGCATTTTGCATTTGATAACAATCGTGTTGTGGTTACAAAATGTGGGTTGTCAAAAGTGGGAAGGGGCCGGACGTTTCCGAAGAGTGGTAATGTATGAACAGCGTGAAGTACCATGCGCCTCCATGAGAAAAGGGTGTGTTTTATTTAATTTAATTTTTATGTTAAAATCGAAAGTAACTAGAGTTTGTTATATGTTACGTTCTTGAAAAACAAATTACTTTTAATATATGTTGAATGATTTGTGTGATTTTTTTTATTTTTAAAATCCCTCTATAAATCATACATATTCAAGTTATTCATACGCAATCCAAGTTTGTACTGGTTTAAAAACTTTAAATTTATCAATTTCCTAGAACACCGGAAACTTTGTAGCACATTTTATCAAACCCAAAGTCCCTGTCCTTAGAATCACTTTAAGCTCTCTTTTGCTAAAGCAGGTGGAACAGGGTTTCGTACCTTCATCAAAATGTATTACTGAATAAGACACTCTTCTCGGCCAAAAAACCTGCAACTTGTCGTATTTGTGTTTGCTTGTAAATACCCGTGAAAGTGTACTGACCGTTCACCTAAATGACTCTTCAAAAACCTTAGCAGAAGAATGGAAAAGGTTTCACCACCGATCGCTTTGCCGTTGATTCGTACTCGACAGGCAAACACAGGCACAGGATATTCCCGGGTCCTTCCAGGAAATCGTTCACAAATCGGGAGAACTGTTGTGTTAGTGTGTACGGTTAAGGTGCGGCAAAATAAACTGCCAAACCATCGTAAGAAGCACGTGGCCGAACAAGTTTCGTAAGCAATGGTAAAGCAAGTTTAGCTTTTTCATCGGTGTCCTTGTTCCAGAAAAAAACGTAGTAGATTCGGCGAAGGATTAGGTTTTTGAATTGAAAAGTTTTTCTTCTTGGGAAGAGGAGTTGTGTAACAGGACGGGTAAGAGGTAGTTTTAAAAATGGTTAGATAACATATCTATCTTGATTATTTAACATCAATCGAAACGTACATTTTTTTAGAAATATTTATTTCGTTACATAATATAAACAACATTTTTGTGACTAATTTTTAGATTAAATATTGGAGATATATTACATGAATATATTTTTAAAATATATCAAACCTTAAACTTTTCCTGCAATGACAATATATTATATATTCTGATGTAATTCTACTTTTACTAAACGATTTTCAATACATCAAAATTCCAAACAAGCACAAAACATAGCCCTGCCTCATATTTACATCGTATCCTAACCCAACAAAGACACACCAGCATTAACGTTATCGTTAGCAATTCTACACATAAATTATATTACACCTTTTATGGGAACAGAAAATCGAATTTACTCGCCCCCACCCCCACTCCCCTCTGTCTAAAGTGTGCGACTCATCTTGAACGAACATTTAAACATGGCCAAATGACGCACAGAGTGAATAAAATTGCAAATCCCGCTCCAAGAAACTTTCCAAAGCCGCCGCGCACGGTAATGAAGCATCCAGTTCCTGCTTGGCCGTCCTTTGGCAGAAGCCCACCCTTGAACGGGAAGCCAATTTTTGTGATATCCAAAGAAAGGAAGGAAGAAAAAGACAATTTTATCACATCAGTCACATTGCGCCCCTCTCTTTGCATCCGCACCATGGGTGAAGTGGTCCCCACATTTGGTGGCTTCTTGTCACGAGCAGAATTAACCGCATGAAATATGAGCACACGGATGCTTTACGAAAGGCGCACGATTTTTTTAATAATAAATAAAAATACAATTTATGCGATTCGTTTTCCTGTTTCATTTTTTCTCTCTTTCTCTCTCTCTCTCCTGCTTCTGGTGAGCTCTTACCATTTGCTTGCGTTCGTTTGAATGTCTCTTTAATTTAAAGCAGTTATCATCCCTGCATATTATGTCCCTATCTTCTTGTCGGGGAGTATTTTCTTTATGCCAACGGGTAGTAAAAGTGTGCGCCTTTTATGCTACATTGCTCTGTCCCATGCTGAAATGTAATGAAAACGATACAGCTAAATTGAGAAGGAATGTGTATGCCATGCTGTTGGCCCTTGCCAATGGTTCCAAACCAAACCAAAGTCTGCTGGTGAAGCTTTCGTTTTCATCGGAAGGGATTTTTGGTTGGGGATTTTTTTCTGGCGTTACTGTACCCCGGTTGATGGGTTTTCTTTCATTTTCAATTCGTGAGGATTTTATAGGATCTTTTTTTTTTTCTTCGGTGAAATTATTGTTTATTCTTCAATGTTACCAGTACGCTTTACTTTATTTGATAACACAAATAACTTTTTTTTGTGAATATTAATCGCTTCCAATCGAAAGCCTTCGATGGTCGGTAGCTTAACAAGAAGTAGGGAAAATGTACATAATAATTAAATTTCCATTTTCTTCATTTTAATTAAACATGGAACAATGAGGTTCAAACAAGAATGAGCTGCAAAAAGGTAATAAAATACAGAAAAATGTCATGTTGCAAATATGTTAATAATAAAAGCAAACAATTACAGAAAACAATGTAAAAATTTTAATCAATAAAATAACGAAAAGAAAGAAGAAAATAACATTAAACTGACAAAAAATTGGGAGGTGAATAAAACAGTAGAAAATAAATAGGAATAGAGAAAAGTAAACAAAAGTACAATGTTAAAACTTGGGTACTTTTTCGCATTTAAACAAGTGTACATCATTTGTGAAATGGTTTGCCTTTTTGTAGATTTTTCTACTCAATCGGAAACACTTCATTCGATCGTTGTGAAGCGTTCAACACTTTAGCAGTCGTTTTGAGCGGCCGAAAAAAAAGGACAACGAAAGAAACAAAAACGGAAATAAAGTCCTTCCGCGGAACCACCTTTGGCCGTACTGCTGCCTACTTCTGCTGCCCGGTTGTGCTGCTGTTGCGCTTTAGCTGCCGTACATCCGTATTGATAAATAATGCTTCAGGAGGAAATTAATGTCCTGCAACTAATGGGAACGTCCTGCGCCGCTCAACCTTACCTTACCACCGCACTAACACAGCGAAGCAACACGGGGGCCAGCTGGCATTCGTCTTCCACTTTCGCAAGCGTAAGTACACGATGGATTTGTATCGAAGACTGATTGTGGAGCAAACAGAATACAGAAAACATCTGATTGAGAAGAAAATCCCGGTGTCCCGGGTGGGACACCACATACAGCCAACTGGCTGTTTGGTTGGCCGTTGCTACCCAGATACCGAAAGAAAGCAGTTTTCCATTTCCTATACATTTAATGATAAATTTATCGCATTCATCCCGGTGGTTCCCGTATGTTTCCCCACCATGTTTCCTGTACGCCCGAAGAAAAGATACAGTAGAAAAAGGAAGAAAAAAGGACACCCGGAATCTGCCAGAAATCGACTCACTTTCACTGTGGGGACGTTTGCCGAATGGAGAGAGAAACCGGATTCAGAAAGGGGGACTTCGTGGGCATGGCAGGAAAAAGAACATAAAGTACGAAACCGTTCGTTAGAGCGTGTGCGGGGCAATCCCTTTTTCCTGGAGAGACTTCACACACACACACACACACACACACACGATGCTCAAGTTGCTGGTATTGCTTAGGGGATGCTTTCTTCCTGCTGTTGGACAACCCCGGGTGGGGTCATGACGGCAAGTCGGAGCCACCAGCAGACCGACCTGACAGTGCAATCGTTTTCATTTGATGAACCATAATTTTTAATGCTCATATTTTTAGCATCATTCCCATATCTGGCCCTTGCATGGATGTGTGTGTTTGTGTGTGTGTGTGTGTGTGTGTTTTCTGTATTTAAGGGTGGCCTATAACGGGACTTATAAGATTATTCTTTGAGGAATTTTATGAATGAATTTTTCCTTATTGGGCATCAAAATGAGAACTTTTGTACTTAGGAAATAAGGTTTTATTATTGTCCAAAAAAAAATTCCCCTTGGTAAACTTTTATTGTTGCAAAAAATAAGTTAAAGTAACGTTTGTATTATAGTTTGAAGGAAGATATGTAAGAATGATAATTAATATTATGTTTAAGCGAATTATTTTTAATCCTACTTTCATATCTTTTTGTGTAATTAAAGTTTGAAGGATTCTGATCAATTCCTTGAGATCAGTGATATTTCGATACTTAATTGAGGTGTTTAATAGAATAGGTATCATATTAGTATTACTTTTAAGAAGAACTGTTGACTTCGTACTTGTGGGGGGACAACGGAGGAATCGCTTAAAATGACGAGCTCTATGACAGGTGGGCTTGTCATGTCATCAGAATGACACCGGACGATCTAGTCCGTAAAGTCTATCTAGGTCGTCTACATAGATGGAGGAGGCGTTGTAGGTCCCAACTGAGATGGAGCGATGGCATTAATGCGTTCGCCAAAAAAGGCCGGAATAATGGATTGAATGTTGGTGCTTGGTCGTGAACGGTTTATAGGATTCCTTCAACAGGCCAAGCACCGCCTGCTGAGCTAGCATATAGGCTCTGAAATAGGAATTCTCTGAAAAAGAGCTAACAATGTAAATACGATGGATTCCTCAAGAACTACGTAACTCCATACCAAAATATCATCGCCGAAGATGTATAACAATCCCCATCTAATATCTGATTAGTCATATTTTAAAAACAATATTTTGTTAAGTAATGTTACTTACTATTGCTATTCCCACAGGTAGGTATCGTCTTCAGAAAAAAATATCACTTTAAATATTCAACTTAAGGTGTCTCTAACCGGTTTTACATCCGAACGAAACTTCTGTAGCGAAAGAAAACATTCAAAGATATTTCTCCTTCTGGTTACAAATGTTTTCCGTTTACCAAGCTCCATCACCCATCATTAAGTTCTCTCGTGCAAAAACACGGAACGATCCGGTAGTAGTAATGGCTTTGAAGCGCTCCTTCTCCTTAGCGTATGTGTGGCGAAGTGGCCGCCGTAAACAGTCGTCCTAACAGTTTTTGATGATTTTTAACATCACGCGAGTGAACCCACAGGAAAACACAGGACGCGTGTAAGAGAAGGAACTGAAAACACACACATTAGAGATAGTAGTCACTTGAACCTTAAACGGAAACGCTTATCAAAACCATCTTTAGCGCTCATAAATTCCAACGTTATTACATCAATCCCTTTTTGGTTTGGCTTCCTCGGGTGGAAAGGATACGGTGAGAAGACACCCAGTGACGGTGACTTTCTTTCCTCCACATATAGTGTACGTGTAAGCACGATATGGGAGCGAGAATTCGTGGTGTGCCAACCGGTGGCACATGTCGTTTTCATAAAATATTAAATCTGATTTATTGCGATATGATTCTGCGTTGATGGGCCACTTTTTCTTTAGTGCAGTAGTGGCCGCTGTTCGTCTCTTTGTTCGTCCGTTTTGCTTATGGGTGGTTTTATTTTGTGTTTCAGTTTTGTTCCGCTTCGATAGATCTGCTTAAGGTGGTACGTAAACATACCAAACGTTTTGCTGATGGTGAAAGGACGAGTTGAACACAGATGAATACTGCTCTGCGCTGTCTTTAATGTTGGAAAGTTTGTTGGAAATGAACTCCAACGTGAAGTTCTCAATATTTCTATTTCAATCCCCTTAATGATATTTGAAATTTATTTCCAAAACCACTCGGCAAATAGTTGGAGTTGTTTCGGGGGAATTTTCTTTTTTTGGCGCTATCTTGGCGCTCTACCATGTCATCAGGCTAATGTTTAGTAGGAAAAGGCTAAGATTGCCTTCATCGCTTTTCATCGTTAGAAAAATAAGACCGTTTTTTGGCTTCAGTTTCTATCGCTAAGACACTCGCCATTTGGATGTCCTTCTGTTCTCCTTTTCCCATTCCCAAGAAACTGGTCGATTGTGCAGCTTCCATTACTTATGGGTTTCATATTTTCTCTCAAATTTAATGAAATTGCCCTTGGAAAGAAGATATCCTTACCCCCCGTTCCCTGGTCTTCCCGTGGTATTTATGGTCGGCCGGTTAAGTGAGGTTATCTCGCCCGGCTGAAGGCCTTGGGAGCCTGAGGAACCTCGTCGATCCTTAAAGCGAAGCGATGTATCGAATGTCGGACGAAATATTGTCCCCTACGGATGATACTTACTGGATACTGGAGCCTTATCACCGTCCGAGTTGGTTAAGGGTTTTAGCTGCTAGAAAGTGTTAGTAGCATTGCTCGCCGGCAATGCTGTATGCGGCTTATCGTGTGGAACGATACACGACAGCAAGAAAAAAAAAAGAAAGAAGCCTAACGATAATCCGCCTGGAAGCGATCGAACACATCGCCAGCACGCTATTAGCTGACGGGTATTTTGTTGTTTTTTTTCGTTGTTTCTTCACCCTACCGAGAGCGTATGTTTCATGTCCTTCTTGAAGACTACACACGCTGTAAGAGGATGGGGAAGTTTCACTTTAACCGTTACACAGGGAAAAAAGGACACAAATAAGAACCATAAGAGAACAAGAGACGGATTGGGAAAAGAAGGAATTTTCCACGATGAAAAACACTCACAGCTCGATCGTCCGAAATGGTGAAGCGGGACGTAGGGAGGGAGGGAGCTTGTACCGTACACCGAATTTGTGATGCCATAAAGTGTCTACATAATCCTCCATTTATCCTATTACTTAAAATCAATTCCATTTAATTAAATTGGCTCTCACCCTTTGCTTTTGAGCTGTTAAGGGTGAGACGGAGAAAAGTGTTACAGAAAATATGTTTTGAGAGATGTTTAAATTTTATCTAGTAGGAGCTATTCAAGAGTATAAAACTGATTAGGACTAATTTTTTTTATTAATTGTTATAATTTTCTATAAGTCCTTCAAAAATTATGAAAAAATAGTTGAGCAATATATAAAATGTGAAAAATGTAATAAATAAATTAAATTAAAATAAAATATACGAAATTAAAGATGAAAGATACATAGAAGACTTGTAGAATTAATAAATTTAAAAAATCGGAATGCACTAACCTACTCTAAAGTTTTCCTTCGAATTAATCAATCTTGTCGTTTAAAGACAAATTTACTTCAGTAAAGGAACGCCAAAAAAAAGAATAAATTAAACTGCGACATTTCGAACCGATAACAGCAAATCATGTTTACACACACACACCCACCACTAATCACACATTCGGGAGCATCGAGCAACTGTACAATTTAAATGTCTCCATGGACGATTAGCTCGCGGGCAGAAAGATTGATGTCACCTTTTGCTGACGCTATCCGTAACGCTTGCGGCCCAACGGTGAAATATCGCGTAAATGGCAACCATTTTGGAAAGAAAGTGCCACCAGTGACGCACATATCGCAATCGAACAACTCGAATCCGTACTGCGAACCAGATTACGGTTACGGCATTTCACATAAATTACGCAAACAGGTCGGAAACACTGCACGTGGTCGCGTGTGTTTTGCGCACGAATTATAATATGTCTGCCCTGGGTGGATTGTACCTTCGAATGGGGGAAAATGGGGGGGAAAAACTTATCCCATTTGTCCCACCGGCGTGCGATGGTTTTGGTGCCCGCGTGCAGTAGTTTTCACTTCATTAACGCTCCGGTTGTATATTAAAGCGGATTTGAAGTGGTATCCCTTCTTCGGTAGGGCCCAAAAAGGCAAAGTCTCTCACGTGCACAGGGCTGATGATCGGTGGCTGGCGGTGGCATTAACTATTGACACCGTAAATTCGTTGCGCCTTCCGTTTGCAAAACTTTGCTTCAAACATTCATTCCCGTATAGGTGGGCTGGGTTGTCATAAAAAGGGGTTTGGTTTTACGGTGGCTTTTCTCCCTATCGGTGGATCATATGTAGACGTTGGTGCTCGCTCCAATACGCTCCAAACACTAACCGAAGGACATTCTTGGGATGTGAAGTGCGCACCGGTGCGGTTCACCGGCGTCATTATTACTTCTGTGACTTCTTTACCGAAACGACCAACACTGCGTCTCCATCGGGTTGTGCTCATGTGGGTGTGTGTTTGTTGGACTTTTACACAGAAGACGAACCGCTTACCGTGGGTAAGGTGACGTCCCGGGAAATGAAAACGGCACTCCAGTTGCTAATAAAGTTAAATTATTAATCTCATTCTTGCGATAATTTTACTGTTTTTCCGCGGATGCCACTAGATGCGCTGGTTTTGGCGGCATGGTACGGCATGACAATGTTATACCAGCTATCCTCACGCCGAGCTGCGATAATCTGCCGCCCCCAAAAAACCGATGAATTCCTGGATGGTTGGTTTTAAACATTGAGAAGCTTATTTAAATTGAAGTTTGCCACCCAACTTAGCGGACCGGTTGTTTTGAAGTTGCGAAGGGATTTTGCACTGATCCCTGTTCCGGGAAGGAGTTTGAGGGAAAACTAATGACGTTGTGGAATTGGCAGTTTCATCCAGTAAACATGAGCTGGAGTGTATGAGTGTAATTTCATCAGCAGGTTTTACGAGCACGAGTCTTAAAATTCGTCGGAGTGTAAACATTTTGTCATTACGAAACTGTCGCCTTCCCCGGGAAAGCGTTACAATTCTTGAGAAAAAACACACGACACAGATAAGGGATCGTTTCGTCATCATCCAAATGGTGGAAAATGGTTGGATTTTAATGAAGCTACACTTTGATGTGAATCGTAAAACAATTTGAGCGAGCGGGCGATCGTTCGATTTTATGTACACTCACTTGTACTTAAGTATTTTCGGTAGTAATTAGTAATGCTTTCCTATTGATTCTAGATGGTGACATGGTGACAAAAGGAAGACAAAGATGAGATATTAAATAAATGCGAAAGTAATTTTGAAAAAAGGTATATCAGAAAGAAAGAAATGTTATTTTGAGTATGTTTTTATGAGTTATAAAATGTACATTGACCTATCGTTAACATAACGATCGCTATTGATGTTATCATGAAACTATAAAAAGTCGAGACAGTGTCTTCAAGTGCTAGCTGATGCAATGCAGATATATTTTGATTCGAAGCAGGCGAAGTAGTTAATATACTCTTTTGGTATGAAAAAAAAACATATATCCGAAAAAAGACACAGATCTGACTACATCAAAATGACTAGAACAATATGAATTCCACCTGGCGGAAGACCACCTGGAGGAAGACGCTTTCTCTTTTTCTCTCTCTCCTACTTTTACTAGGCTTTTCTTTTTTTTCATTCATCTCTCAACGAGGATCAAAATTTATGCGAAAGAATGAGATGCGAGAGAATGAGATCGGGCGGCGCAGCTTCGCCAATTACGGTTGTGTAGGTGTGCCGCGTGATAACGAAGCAGAAGAGATCACGATAATGAGAGAGTGAGAGAAATTCTAATCAGTAGTGATCGGTCAGTGATAGATTAGAGATATGAGATTTCGGTAATTTGGCATCCTTTCTTTGTGCATAAAAAAATTGTGACAAAATGTTGGTTTTTGGTGTTAAAAAGTGATCCTCAATGATCTTATTACATAAAAACAATAGTTAATTAGTCAATTCGTGTGCTAATGTGGTAAAAAGTGAAGATTCTTTTGCACGTGTTCAACTTTTTGCCGGCGTCGGCTTGGGATTGCGTTGGCGTGTGTGCGTGTCGTCATCATACCTGTTCCTTTTGTTCGATTGTGGTGATTTCTATACACCCAAGCGTAAAGTGTGTAAGTAAAAGAAGGATGCTGTGCAAGGCAAAGATTCTAAAAAAGCAGTAAAGCGTGATAAATGATTAAGCAAACTAAATAATGTTATTCAAGAAGATGAATTAGAGTAGTGCGTTTGTCTCGTTATGAAATCTTTTGACATTTCATACGTCATCAATGCAGATCAATGCTAAAGGTACGCTAATGCCGGAGCGTACGTGTGTTACAGAGGGAGAGTGAGCAAATTAACAATCAGTGCGTGTACAGTACACGCGTTCGAAGCTAGCAAATTATTTGCATTAGTGTTTGTGCAGTGTATTTTGGAAACGTGGTTTGCCATAAAATCATGCCATAAACGTGTGGTGTTTGTTCGGTCAGTTTATAAAATTTGAAATTAACAAAAATAAATCGGTATATGTTGTGGATTAATGAGCTTGTTGTTTTTTACGTAAATTTGAGTAAATTAAAATGTGGCCATTGTAGCCGAGCGTAATTTAAATTTTGTATGGAAAACAAGAAGAACTGAAAATTAGAGTGTGTGAAAGGAAAGGGACCGTGAATAAAAAAGGAGTACAAAGGAGTAATTTATCAGTGGTAAGTAAACGATTTTCAACATTGAGTATATAACATTAGGCGGCGATGCAAAATGTTATGTATTTAATCTAAAGCAAAAAAAAGTTGTCCTCAAAGATCAAGTAAATTAGAGAGCCTTCCCAACCCACTATTTTTTGCTAGGGCCACTCCTTCTCCAACACCTATTTTTGGTTGGAGGTAATATCCCCAAAGGCTACTCAGCGAAAGGCCTACAAGGTGCTTGATCCTCCACTAGCTGCAGAGTTCTTGTGGATAGGTTAAAACTGATAGCTAAGATCCATCAAGTAACTGTGACAAAAGTAGTTATAGGAGTCTTTTATTGGAGGAAGAGGCCTCTTTATTGCAATTTCCGACAATAATAGAGGACCTTTGAGATCTACTCTTGGATTCTAGATCGTTCGGTGTCGTTCTGAAAACATTACCATTTTATTATTTTTTATCCATCAATCTTCTGTACTTACTGTCTATGATTCTATCGCCATTCTTAGTAGATACTGAGGCCAATACCTCAGTGGAAATGATATCGTAACTTCGTATTTTGCACTAAATCCATAATTAGTCTTAGCGGGTCATGCCTGTTGACTTGATGATCTGAAGAGAGATATCTTAATCTTTGTTTAGAATACACGGTTAAGCCGATCAAGCCAAGCCTAATCACCTTTTAGACCAATATTTATTGTTTCTATTTGTAAAGTCTAGCAAAGTCGAGGAATTAATTACTTTATTTTTATTTTCTGTATAATTACTCATTTCCGAAGTCTCTGGCGTCTGAAGAATTCTCGCTTAGCCTTTTCATATTTATGTAGAAAAATGGTTTCTTTCACCAACATGTACATCTCCAAACAATAGGCGTTTGGGAACGATTCTACATATCAACGAACACACCCCAATTTCTGTCCACGACGGGTGTGGTTGCGAAATGAAGCGATTGTTTCGGGGTCGAAATCTCAAACCATCGTCCAACTAAGCAAAAACACACAACTGCGCAATTTTTGACTATCAACAACAACGCCGGGGCAATGAAAAAAGTAAACTCCGCGGGCGTACATGATGATACCAGCCGGTCTTATCGGTTGCTTCCTGGTTTATTTTAATATGTTAAAGTGTGTTTAGCATTGGTTTTTGTTAGTGGCTACTGTTGTTTGTTCAATGCTCAATCGGTTCAAGCCTTTCAAACCTTCTAGCCTTTTACCGGGTTGTTTTTTTTATTCTTTATGTTGACATACGAAACACCCCTTTTCGGTGCAATTGTGTGGATGGAAAAAAATTGGAGACGCAGAAAAAAAAATCCCTACTCCCTTTCCCTAATCGATAAACACAAACTTCTCCAATCATTCGGTTTCTCGGTGGCCTTACGGAAGTTTGAAGTTGATACCGCGATTCGATATTTTTCCCTCCCTCGATCCAATGAAGATAGACAGACGTGCCCATGTTATTGTTGTTGCTGGACGGGCCCATCAGCAAAGGCAATCGTATAAACACACATAAAAAAAATTCGCAAATTGTTATGATATTTACCAAGCTGAAACCACTCCATCCGTTGCTCCACACCTCTGGCCATAGTTTTATTTCCAGTCTTTGCGCGAGTTCTCGATGGAACCGGTTGGTCAGTGCGCAACAAGTAAGAGTTAGTGAGGAGTTGTGGAACGGCACAAGGAGGAAGAACCATGAGGGTTGTTGTTGTTTGTCGAATGCTGAATGGAATCGAAAGCAACCCCCTCCTTCCGATTCTTGTTTGTTTTCTTTTTCTGTTCTGTCTTTTCTCGCGGAGTCGCACACACACACACATTGGTACAGAATCCGCGATTAGATAAAGCCCACACGCTTAGGCACGTTACGGTCGTACGATGTGGTTGCACATGGCAGAACTGCGCACCATTTTGACCCAGTTTCGGTTCGGTGCCGCGAAACAGAATCACTGAACTACCCTGCAGATGGTTGAATCCAAGGGGGTGGCCGCGGGGGGAGGGTGAGAAGAAAAGAAGGGAGATTTATTCGCGATCCGTTCAAGTCGGAAGGGTGAAGAGTGTGTGTCTGTGTGTTGCGTATTTAAATTGCGTCCAATCTCATTCTATCTGTGTTGAAATTGTTTTTTTGTTCTCCTCTTCCTTCTGAATGTTGTTCTACCGCTTGGACTGACTGCTTGGGCTTGTTTTGCTCATGACCAACTCAATGTAGTATTAAGCTGGGGTGTGAGTTATTCTTTCTTTTTCTTTTTCTTTTTTTTAATTGCCGCTTATTGTGTGCGCTTGTTATGAAGCGAATGAGTGATTAGGATGAAACGGGGCACATTAATGAAAGCGATTAAGATTATTAGCGATAAGAATTATTAAACGTTGTTGGTTTGATGCAGGAATTAAATATTCCTACGTGTGACTAATGATTGATAAGTAGTTTGAATAGTTCGCTGGTAGTATTTTGTTTTGTCTAACTGTTAAATTTAACACTTTAGCAAGCTTCTAATCTCGATAGGAACGTAATTACTTAACCAATCGACTAAACAATTTTGATCGCTCATACGATCGTTGGAATGGAATGTTTTGAGACGATACGCAAAATTAAGTGACTTTTTTAAAAGCTATTTCTTTACTACACTAGGTAAATTAAGAATTTTTAGTTTAAAATAAATTCAAAGATTTAATTTAAAATCTTAAAAATATTTTTAAAGATTTTTTTTTAAATTTGGATTTAGCTGGTATAAAAAACGTTAATTTTTTTTAATAAAAGAAAATTAGAACAAATATACTGTATAGGGATATGGTAAAAAAATAAAAAATTATTTAATAAAAACACCAACCTTGTGTACAAACGTACAGAAACATACACCCGCCCTGGCAAACATTCTTTACGCAACACTCCCGAGCGAATTAAAAACCCCCCGCACCCCCGACAATACCGGATCAAACGTGTTAAGAGTTGTAAAAATAGGACCCGGTAAAAGTAAATTGATAAAAAGTGTCTATTTATTAAACTGTTTACTATTTACGCCACGCCACCCCATACACGCGTGTGCGCGAGCGAAATGGCAAATGTTTAAATCCACCCCCTTAAATGATACGTCAACGCGTGTATCTGTTTGTGTGTGTGTGTATTTGTTGAATATCAGCCTACTCTGTTGGTGATTTTTTTTTGCTTCATTTATTCAAGATGCTTTCGCTTGTTTACCACTTACAAATGGATGGGATTGGGGAGGGGGTGAGGGGGTAGGAAATATAGCAAATAGAGGATGAGAAGCGAAAAGGGTACAATGAGTGATGATGGAGTTGATTCTGATCGCATTTGGTTTCCCTGCTGGTGTGGGTTATTTAAGCCGGTAAAGTATTCACACTGTTTTCGCACATTTAGCGCGTATATGTATGTGTGATGCTGTTTGTTGTTGTTTTCCTGTTTTTTTTCTTTACCTTTTTCTTACCGAATGGGAGGGGAGGGGGGAGATTGAGGGTTGTGAGTGTTTGTATGTGTATGTATGTGAATGTTAGAATAGATCTACCGATCTAATGGGGGTCGATGTTGGGGCCTGTCCTGTATGTAGCACAGTGTGTGTGTGAGTGTGTGTGCATGTGTATGGGGGGTGGGCACACACCAAATGACGAGCTTGCTAACTGAGTGCGTTTGTACTGAGAGTAGAGAATGTAGGAGAGTTTTGTGTTTGTGTTGTGTGCCCCCGAAAGTCGAATAGATGGGGTCGTTTGGTGTTGGTGATTATCAAAACAACACATTTTTGGCAAACTGTCAGATAAAGCTTGGCGTCAAGGTCGTTATTTTGTTTTCTCTCTGTGTGTGACAAGGGGGGCGGTGGTGTTGTTTTCGTTTCTGGGATGGTCTGACGATATAATAACAAGAAAGGTGCCAAAAAAGAAAAGCTCAACCAAAAACAACACACAAATTGGACGGTATTGGATTGTGGAAAATGAAATGCTTTCAACCATCTTAAACGGTCTTATCAATCAGTACAGTACAGGGGAAGAAGCCGTGGGGAAACATTTTGCAAAACCATTTTTTCTAGTGATCTGTATGTAAACTTACCTCTCTGCGGCACACCTGTTAGTCAAAGTCCAAACCAACTCAACTTCCAAAAACTCGTAATATACGGCAAACGAACCAAACAGCCGAGGAAGCAACCAATTTGACATTCTTTTCCTCTGCCCAAGATATCCGGTTCGTGGTTGATAAATGTATCGGACGAGCCAGCGAGAGGGGGAGAGAGAGGGAGAGGGAGAAAGGAAGTGGGAAAAGGATTTAAGTTGGCAAAAGATAACGAAACGAAGCAACGGAACGAAAGGGGTTGCGTGATTCGTCCACACTGTAAAAAGGATGTGTGCGTGTCGCTCTGTCGCTCTGGTGTGGGGCCATGTTTGCACAGGAAATTGAATGGCAAATATTGTGACAGTGAAGTGGAAGCTTAGATAAAAGATAGCAACAAAGGGAAGAAAGGTGGGAAGGTTTGAGGTGTGGGAGAATGGCAAAAGGGGAAGCTACATGGGCTACATGAACGCCAAGCGATAGGTAGAAAAGTCATTGGGAGGAAGATTTTTCTTTTTTATTTGAACCGCTGGTAACACAAAATATGAAAATATTCATCTTAATGGGATGATGGAGAAGAAAACAAGCTTCAAACGCTCACACACATACAGAAACACGCTAGAAGAATTAAAGCACATAAGTTTAAGGAATTGACCGGCACATTTAGCTAGCCCAGAACATATACACACTTGTCGGATGTATTTATTGAACCCATCTTCTTATCACCGATGTGATCAATGCGGAACGGGAAAATGTACTGCTGAAAAAATGCTTTTCCTTCTTCCGAATCCGTAAAGGGGGTAAATTGAAACAATCGTAATACGAAATAACATTGACTGTATTCTCCTCTATTTGAACATTTATTTTCATTACCATTTTTGTGCTATTTATTTTTGTTATTGTGTCTTTTGACAAGTATTTTTTGTTTTCATTCTTCAACCCTCTTCCGTTCGGATGACATTTCCGGACATGCCAAAAATAAATAGAACTTTCTCTCCTTCTCTTTCACTCTCTTTCCCTTTCACCAGTTAACCGTTTCAGAATATTGCTAAATGGTGTGGCTTTCAAATTTTATGACAAACTTTTCCCATGTTGATCGTTATCGGGGCGGGACCGGCTAGAGCTGTAGGCTGTGTGTGTGTGTGTGGTGAGAAAATCGATTTTTCCTTTTGTTAAACGTTACGGAGCGGGTAAGGTGGTGTTTGTGGGGTTGTTAATGTTTTACAACCTTGCCAAGATTAAAGATCTTCTCACGCTAGTACACCACGACGGCAATACGGCGGAACAGCGAACGATGGCTCTCCGAAGCGATATGATTAAAGTGTCGTTGTTTGATGATTGTTTTCCTGCAAAATGGGTAATGGTATGAGTGAAACATAGTGCGGATTTTAAAGGTAATGCTGTTTTTATTCTGCACCAGCGCTAACAGTAAGATGGAACAAAACATAAACTTGCAGGGATTAATATGAACTTTCCCGATGGAGACGCCTGGTGTTTTGTAAGATTTTACGCAATACATTATTTTTTCGGGGTTGATAAGGTTAAAATAAAGAAATTTTGTTCTAACCTGTTACAAAAACATTTATTTGTTACAATTTTTTCAAGAAAATTATTATCTTTGGTAAGTCGTTTCCACTAAACAGATAGGTTTTTCCAACCATATTAACCATTTCCATCTCTGTCGCAGTGGTAAATCTTTTTCAGCCCAGTGCACTACACGGATGCAGCGGCAAGAACGTTAAAAGCTCGAATATGTCACCATAAAACGAGCATCACTTTGGTGGATGATGGTGGAAAAATGTAATCTCATCTCATTTCCACCGCAAACGATGTATCATCACGTGTGTGTGTGTGTGTGGAAACCAACAGGAAAAGCAACGAAAGGACAAACCCGTTACTGTGTGAGGTGCGCATTAATCGCCTGGATGGTAAGAAAGGCAACGATACACGAGATGTGTTACGAAATGAGTTTTGACTCGTTTCTGCCTATCGTTCTTTATTTTTCCTTCCCTTCCCGGGTTTGACGTGGAGTTTATGTGTGTGTTTTGGCATGTTTTCTTCATGTACCAGCACCAGCATTCGTTGGATAGAAGTGAAGATTATTTTCCTTATTTTTTTTCTAACGGGCATTTTTTTTCCTTCGCTTTGCTATCGCGCTGTGAAACGTAGGATGGAAATAACTCATCTAAACAGGAGGAAAAAAAAGTAGCGAGGAAAGAAAAACCTGTGTTAGAAAGATGGAACCATAAATTGATGACAGATTCATGACGCTGCTTAGCTGGGTTGCATGTGGGTTGTTTTCAACGGCACGGCACACGATGTGAAGAGCTTACACGGCAATGGTGATCGTACGATAATTGAGCATCTCGTTTGGTTGCCTGAGATGGTTGTGCAGCTCTGGTTAATGGTTGATGTATTACGAACCTACGAGATGATGCAGTATACGTTTTTGCAATTTTGTCCAAGATAGCGTAAAGTGCAAAATTTCTAGGGGGAATTTATTTTGCACGTGAAAAGGTTCGGAAAATCACTTTTAAAATTTTCCCCTGGTGAAAATGTTAATCTGATGTGTAATAAAAAATAAAGGAAGATGCTTAAAAACTTCAAAGGCATAAAAAAAATTGAAATCTAGCTAGCGATTTTTTTATAATTTGGATTTGATTGATAATTTATGAAATAATAAAATAATAGTTTCATTGAGCATGGCAGCGGTGGGATTCGAACCCACGCCACCGAAGTGACTGGTGCCTTAAACCAGCGCCTTAGACCGCTCGGCCACGCTACCTTCGGTGCGTAGATGCTGCGCATTAACCATCCCGTTCGATTTTACCACCCTATCGCAGCATCGTTTTACGGCAAAGTCTTACGCATTGCGCACCCAGGCGTTCCATCTTCATCCCACCCTTGGAAGTAAATCAAACCACTCTAAAGTTATCTATAAGTAGGCAAAGTTCTTTTGCTTCTCTTGGGTCTCTTCTTCGTTTCGCTCGTGGCACACGTCCGCCTGGCCATTCCCCGTGCCGAAATGGTGGACACACGCCCGGGAGTATAGACACGCCCGGGCGCACCATGTTTATCAATAAACAAGCACTCCAATTATCGAAGATTCTCTCCACACGTATTAAACAACGCGTTTGGAAAATTGTTTGCGTACGTGTATGCGTGTGTGAGAGAGAGAGCGAGAGAGAGAGAGAGAGAGAGAGAGAGAGAGGGAGAGAGAGAAAGCGAGAATCAGACAGCAAGTGAAGCAGACCACCGCAGATGATGTTTGACTAAGCGCTTATCTCTCGTTTGTTACTCCATTTAGACCTCTCCGGTTGGGGTAGTAATGGCCGGGGGGTGAGATTGTGTTGGAGCAAAAGCACCCCTTTTCCATCTTCCATTATGCAAGTACCATCGCACCTCAACACATCTACGGATTCGCGCTTATCTGGCTTTGATTCTACATTACTCCGTTCTCTTCCGCAATTATACGAACACACACGTGCATACATCCCACCCACAGCTGATAAATGGCTTAATAAGGGAATGCACCCTCTCTCACACACCCCAAACAAGCAAAGGGGTGGCACATGGAATGTGGTGCGGTAAGTAAAGTGTAACGCACCGGATTGCATAATTTCGATCTGAAACCGATTCGTGGATGCAGTATTCGATTGCATTCTACCCATCGTGCTCGGGGTGGCAAAACCAAACCCCTTTTGTTGTTTGTTGGTGCTCATTTGCAGCTGAAACGCATAGAGAGACAAAGAGTGAACAAAAAAAAAAGGAATCAACTACACGAGTAGATTATCTAGCGATTGAATAATATCTGCCCCGGCAGCCCGGGGAAAATGGGGAATGCAAATAAAATGCATAATGAAGTCAGTTTTCCAGCTTTTTTCCTCCCGAAAACATTGCGTCCAACCCTTCAGTTCAGCTTTCCAGTAAACCAGTGTTTTTTGGGTGGTTTTTGTGTAAGCACACAAAAAAGGTACATGTAGTTAAATGAAATTGAGCATTACTCTATTTGTATTGGAAAAAAAACTTCAGCTGGACGACTTAATGATGATCATTCGGTTGATGGTGCAGTTCGATGTGGGGAATTTTATTTATTTACACATAATGATACAATATCGATTCCGTGCATTGTTGACTCCATCGCAAAGGCGATGCGATTGGTTAAAATTGACATGAAAAATATTATTTACACTTTGTACTCAATATTTACATACGGTTCGTGCAGAATCTGTTAATTAAATATGAAGCATAATTAAATGGTGCTACCAAGGTAAAATAAATAAATAATATTAATGACAATCACCATGAAAAATACAAGAAATTAAACAGAAATAAAACACGGCTGTAAACAAGATTTAAATCACGATGTGAGAAGAGGTCCATTTTATTGGTTTATGGAGCCTCTCTAAAAGTGACATCAAACAATCTAAAACATCGAACAAATGTATGTACATTTTCGGTCGATAAAGATTTTAACTGTCATCTGTAGGCCTGATAACGTGCCCCGAAGCATCGTGTTTTCCGCTGTGGCAGTTTTGTACCCCACACAAAATTCCAGTCGAGATTGATCACAGCACACAGCACAGCTTAAATCCCCTTTGCGTGATTGCCAGTGTCTTTTTTCATTTAAATAAACGTGCTCTCTCGTGTCCGATTGGATTAAGGTGAGATGCAAAGCGTACAAAGCACCTTTTTCAACGTCATCATCATGAATATCGTCATGAACCCCCCGCAAAACATCAGCCAGTAGGATGATAAGCTTCTCTCTTTTTCTGTCTCTTTCTCTTGCTCTCCTTGTTCCAGCCTTACGATAATCGTATCGAAAACGAATTCGTCAGCCATGGATTAAAAATGGCAAACAAAACCCTTTGTGAAACAAATAAGCGCGAAAAAATAATGAAAATGGCTGTTCCGAATTTCTGCTTTGCGCCTATTGTGTGTTTGCTGTTTGACAAAGGCACCCACTTGCTACAATGCAGCATCACGTGGAACCGTTGTGTGGTTGTGGTCATTGTTAGGAGGCAAACCATTTTTGGCGATGGCACCTCAAACGGCATTCCACCATTTATATCGACATGCGCCACGCTTGGAACACGTGCAAACCGTGCAAACCGGCAGTGCATGCGAACGAAGTGGATTTCATGATGAATTTAAATAAGCGATTAATTGTGATACAAATTCACTGTGTGGTGGATGATGGAATAAACAAACGATTCTCCACCTCCCTTCGGCTAGCTAAAATGGGATGGGTCAGCTGTCAAAGTCACAAGCGGACAGGACGCGTAGCGGAGTACGGTAAAACGCCTGAAGCGTTGGAATTAGATCATCTTTCGGTTGAGATCTGGTTCGTGCACGGCCATGTGGTGGCCTGGATCATGATGGGCCTGTGATGATAGTGAGACGGATTGGCGTGCTGTTGTTTCCACACGTGCACACCATGATGGCTTCCACGCACGGATCGCGTAATGAGGATTGATTACTGGTTTAATCTGTATATCTCTACGGGAACAGTTGGAGCAGTTGAATTTGACGGTTAGTCGCTCGTTGGAAACTGTGTTGTTTTTTTTGGGAAAAACATGAATGCCACTCAATTCTAGTGTGTTATGCAACTGATTCAAATAGATTTGTTAATACAAGTAATTTTACTAACAGAGTTACTGAGGAGTCAGAGGATCACTTGTCAGTTATTCTTCGACAACGTTTATGACTTAAACATTGTTATGAAATCGCAGATCAATTCACAACTTACAGAAAGGCATCTCTGATTAACCATTTGAGATCTTAATGTTTGAGATTACTCCTGTGGAGATCCGATCGGGAGACTGCATCTGGAAGTATGACAATAATTGAAGACTTGACTTAACGATGAGGATGAAGAAAAGGTTTTTTGAAATACTTTGAGGAGTTTTGGTGATGTAAAAACAATAATCTGAACAAATGTTCAGAACAAGCGTTAGAATCGACACCTGACATCTTGCATTCAAGATGGTGGCAAGATGAAGAATATATCAGGAATTGGAACTCTTAGGTTGGATAGCGAGTTGGAGACTTATCCACAACTCTTAATCGCAAAGATCCTGCAGACTGGCCATGTTGTCAGAATTGACGACTCAGTTCTTAAATTTCTTGTACACCTTCCAGAAGAAAGTATTTTACGTACTTAAGTTTAGTGACTTGAGCTAGAATTTAAAAATACATAAATCACAACTTTTAGCTATTTCTACAACAGCCATAAATTCCTACACTATCGAGATCTTGACACATTGTGTCTTGAGTATCTTCTGTTACCATCTTCAGCAACATTTTTTGTCCCATCAGCCATAATGTAATTGCCTACAAGGAAAGATACAATATCCTACAATACATTCTGATACGTACACAACTTCAACTCACCTGCTGTTCCGTTTCTCAGGCAATCCTTGGTCGTTTCCTGGTAATCTTTTGATAGCTAATAAATTTTCCATATGTACCTTGGGTTTTAATTGCGAAGACAATATTACTATCCCTTTTGCGTAAAATGTCTTGAAGGTGATACATTTTTATTCTACCGAGGGCGTAAGTGCCCCTGATGCATCCTTAAAGAATGGGACGAGAGTTGTAAGATTTTAAGCTCATTTGAATTGTTGTGGCAGTAGTAATTTGCCATTAATGCTAGCAGAGTGTATAGCGAAGGGATATCACAACCAGCGTCTATTTTATTGTTCACCTGCTTCAATTTTCTTCATTCCCATCGTTTTGTTGCCATCTTACAGGGCGGTACACATGGAGACGGTTCTATGCTTCGTTTTCGATATCGAAAGAAGAACCATGTTTTATGCCGCCGGGAACTGTATGTGAGGCACCGCATATTTGAAGCACCGTACCGAGTTTTAATGATTATTGATACGGTTATGGAATGGGAAGGAAGCATCATCGTTTAGTGGTTCGTTTTAATCCATTACGGTGCGCTGTTTGTTTAATGTTTTCGGCAGTAAATCGAAGGTATTTATTTAATAGGCCGAAAGCAGGCAGTTGACCACACACACACACACACACACGCACACCAAACCGTTGAAGTGGTGCCGAGACTGGCCGGACCGTCCAAAAGCAGCATGATTTACGGCGCCATCTAGTGGTGGGTAAAAAGCCACCTCCGGAAAAAGACTCCCCTCGTTCGGCGGGGCGGGGATTAGCATTCGAATGAGATTCGTCTCAAGGGGATGTTTTGTATTGTACGGTACGGAAAAACGTACGGATGAAATTAAACCGAGCAAGAGAATACCATTTTGAAGGGTATCGAGATGGGCTGGAACCGTCCCGTAACCGACCAAAAACTCGTCGCATTTATTGTGATTACCTTAATGAGTCCGTATTATCTATCGTAAATTATTTTATGACTCTTCTATTAATGCCATCCTACCGTACGCGTACACGGGCCTCCGTTTCGGTAGGGTTTTTCTTCTATTTTTCCGTTTTTGTTTGTTTCTTCTTGCCCTCGTCATTACATGATATTTCTTACTGGCATGTTCTCCAGCAAACCAACCCACTCGCGACTGAAACCTGCTTGAGAAGGTGAGAAGCGGTAATTAGCAGACAGCAGCAGCGCCATGGGACGTACGCCGCCTGACGCGATGGGTAATAAAAAAACAAGCCGCATCCCAACGGTTGCCGGACGATATTTGGCCCGAAAAGTAATCGAGAATCAATTCTTAATTAAAGCAATCGTTGGCACTCGATGCGGATGAATCTGCTCTGGGGACGTGAAGGGCTCATCGCTGTGTCGTTGAGCGTTTGTGCGTCGGCAATCGTTCTGCAATTGCGTTCTGAAATTGAGGGCTATTTTTCTTACTGCTCATAGGCCGATTTGCCGATCTGCGGGAGGGAAAACATCAAGTAAAGACACTATTGGGTAGTGTGGTGCTACGTGCCAGTGAACATTGAGTGAGTTTTGAAAGGGATGTGTAAATGAATTGGTCAGCGATAAGGTTTTGTGAGGTTTATTATAGGTAGGCAATCATGATTGCAGGGTTAGAGAAACAAAATGATTGCAGCGGCTAAGCTGCATCACCGGGTTCCATGGTGTAATGGTTAGCACTTTGGACTCTGAATCCAACGATCCGAGTTCAAATCTCGGTGGAACCTTCAAATGATCTTTTTTGTAGGTGTACTTATGCTGTTTGGTAAGTAATTTGATGGGGAATAAGATATTGGGAATATTTATGGAGTTTGAAGGAATGTGAAATTACCTGTCCATGGTCCTTATTAGAGACATCATGTTTATTTTTATGTTTTATCAGCTACTTTTAACAGAACACCTTTTTATTATATATTCCTTTACTTAAGCATTTTTTTCGTAATTGTTTTGCTGTTACTCCATTGTTCAATATTTTTCATTTCGTTGTTTTATTTATATGCGTTTTTTGATTCTCTTCCTCTTTCTTCATTTTTTCCTTGTTTTGTTAAATTCTATTGTTTTTTATTTATTTCTTCTAATGATGTTAGCAGATTTGATTATTTTTTTGCCTTTGAAGTTTTCTTACGCTTTTCTTGTTTTTCGTTTCTATTGTTTAACTTTCTACGGCATGTTTTTCTTGAGTATTTCTAGTTATAGTATGTACTTCGCGATTATAATTCTATACGTTCTGATCGTGCTTAGTAACAAAGAAACCAATGATTCGCAATTAATGTGGACATACCTTCACTAACGAAAGCATCTACTATAAATTGATAATCCCATCGGTGTACCAACAATCACAATCTGGTTCGAGTGCAGTTCAGGGACAGTTCAGTACGCTTGTTGGCTGGTCACTTCCTGTGCGCGTAAGCCGATAACCGGTTAAAGGAACTTAAGCTCGGCAGTAATCTATGACGGCCGGTGTGAACTGGTTCCATCGGTTTGGTGAACAATGGTTGATGGTGGTTTGAAATGGGCAAGAGGCAGAACCGTCTGGAGGTAATGTTTGTGTAATAAATTGTTGGTTTGATTAGCGTTGGTGAGATTTTGCACATGGCAAAGTCTCAAAGTCCCGAGAGGTCAGCCGTGCTATCATCAGCAATATAAAGCATTCCACGCTCGGTATGATGATTACGTCAATGTGATTGAATTAGAATTGCTTTATGACACTGTATTTGTAGTAACATGTTTTTACGAAGTGGTATCTATAAAAATGACACTTGAAAGTTCAGATTGTTCTCAGTCGATTATTTCACAATAACCATACCAAATGTCATGCGAGATAAGCGAACGGACTGGTAAATATCATTCTTGCCCGAAAACAAATATTTTGATTCGTTCGCCTGCGTCACATTTCTTAACCCCTGGCAATTATCGCGTGATGCTAAAAATATTCATTCTTGCTTTTCCTCGCGAATTTCTTGCCTGCGATAATGCAAGAATTTCGGCGCAAAAATATATGACGCAACCATGGGATCGTGTTGAATCAGCAAACCAGCCCGAAAACACTGCCACATTGTTGTGTGACACAAGTCAGCGGTCGCCGCCGCCTCCGGCGGGTACCCCTGCATTCTATTCCTGGTTTTGATACGGCACCACACCGCAAAAGGTTTCGGTTCGATCAGGATGAAGAAGTCAAAAAGTCGCTTGGATTATATTTTTAATGTGCTCTCGTGCCGCGTCATGTTTGTTTTTAATCGCGTTTTTGAATGGGAATCAAACGAATCGAGATTGCTCGAGAAACACCAGCGAATGGGTGGCAAAGTGGGAGTTGTTTCCGTGGTGTAGTGGTTATCACATCCGCCTAACACGCGGAAGGCCCCCGGTTCGATCCCGGGCGGAAACAGTGGACCCTTTTTTCAATTTCTTATTGCTTAGAGAAATTAGAAATTTTTTTTTTCGAAGCTGTTTTATAGAAGTTTCTATAATAAACACATTTCCGTAAGTTTTAGCAAAATTTGTTACGGAAATTTTTCCTTTTTTTTGTTTTTAACTCAACCATGAACTTAACCCTCAATTAAATTATAAAATTTTTCTATCTGTTTAGAGACAATAACAAATCCTTCTCAAGGACAGCTTCAAATAGCAAAAAACCCTTAAAATAAGTAGAAAGAAAAACAAAATGTGCTCACAAAACCGGGCGACACATAATCCTCGTCCCATTCAAACCACATGCAATGCCATCGAACCGTGCCCTAAGCTTCCCTTTTTTGCTAATCAAATGCAAACGTTTTCGCTTTATTTGGGTAGGAAAACAAAATAACCAATCGTTGTACGCTTTTGTACAACATTACCGCAGCGTGTACAATGGTTTGTGCCGGTTGCGACGTTACCCAAAATGTCACCGGATGAGGTCTAAAATAACAGAACGCTTTGCCGAGTCCGTACGGCACCTGGTGAGCTAGCTAGCAGCAGCAGCAGCAGGAGCCCTGTACAATTAATAAGCTGCACAAAGAGATTGGCCGTGTAATATAGTGTGGCTTCTTTAAACGCTACGAAACGCGCTCTCCGGTCCGGTAATGGATCTGCTCGTCCGTAACTAATCACACGCCACGAGATTTGATGGAACTATTTTGTGCGCACAATGTGTTGAACTGTGCGAGTCATCCCTTTTGCTACGCAGTTATTCTAGAAGGACACATCTTGTCCTAGCTTCGTATCTTCCTGTTTCAGGCTTGATCCCTTCCCCGGGATGGAAGTCGTTTGACGGGCCCCTGCGGTAAGTTGAATAGAACGCATGTTTATTTATGCTTCCTGCTGTACTGCACGGTTCCGCTTTGCTGCATCCGGCATTCCGCGACAGCACGCGCAGGGAAAACGCGCCAGCAAAGAGGGATAAAAATGTCAATTAAAATCTTGCAAGAATGTTGCCAAGGTAGCGAATGGAATGTGAGTTTTACCCACTCGGGAGCATGTTGCGAGGAAAAATTCCTTTCAATTTCCCGAACAAACTCCCATGCGTTTGCTGACATTTATCTGCACTGTTAGCAAAAGTTAGCACCGAGAGGGATCGTATCATCAGGCCACCAGATGTAGTAAATCACCTTTCATCGATGATGTGACCGTGCGGCATGTTTTGCGTCCGCGACTGTTTTCCACACGGTGTAGCGGTGTGTATGGCAAATATGGCGCTAGCATACTAACGTGTCTAAGGGTTGCTTCCCTCCCGTTTTTCCGTTTTCCGTTTACCAAAAGGATTAGCTCCACCCGTACGCACACGGTGGCGCTTCAAAGGCACGCTACAGGCACGACATGTGTAATGAACAGAAGAGGATTTAGTGTTGCGCGATGCTCATTTTAAGTTGCCAAGGGAAACGCAGTAAGTCTTATTAGACTCTGTACTGTTGATTGCATTTTCTCTAAAGCGAGTAAGAGTGTGTGTGAGAGAGAGAGAAAGATAGTCGAGATATTAATCCTGCCAGGGACGCATTCCTGGCTGATGGATGAATTTTGACTCATTCCCTACGAATGAGTGGCGTTGGAGATTAGAGCCATGATGAATCATTCGCTACATCGATGGTTTACAGTATCCGTTGGCAAGGGCTTTACCTTTATCCTTTACCAGATGGGTTTTGCTGGAAATGTTGTCCAATCTTGCAACACATAGCAAACATAGCTACACATAGCAAAATTGTATTATGATGTTTTTTTTATGTTGCTAAATTTAATCCCTTTCCCGTGCAAATCTGATGGGAAAATTATTCTCCGTATTCAGCTTTGGGAGTTTGTTTTTTGGCGTTAATTTTGTCGTTGTGTGGATAAGTGAGATAAGCCAGAACACCGGCAACAAAGAATGGTATATTACAGAGTTTCAAATGTTTGTTTCATTCAACTAAGTGTTGAGGATAATAAATCTTATGAAAAGAGTCGTTTATATGAATACGCAACAAAGAGTCATTCAAATCATGAGTCAACTCCCAAAAAATTCATTAAGCCTCAAACATTTCCCCCGAATCTATGATTCTATGAGAATTCATTAATCAGAATAGGGATTCAGAGTGATTCATTCAGTTTAAATATTCTTCCCGATTCACGAATCTGAATCACATTCCGACCCAACGCTAATCCAATTACATTATTTGTCGTTTAACAAAACCAATTACATTATTTGAGATAGTTTCACTTATTAAACTTTTTATTTTGTTTATTTATTGTTTACACTTATTTTGTTATTATTTATTTTTTACTCTGATTTTCACTTTTATTTCTTTTGTGTTTTTTTTAAATTTTGTTTAATTTCCTATTAAATTTTTATGTTTTTTAACTTTAAGCTGTTTATGTTGTTTATTTAAGTATTTGCTTTAACTAATAATTTTAATGATTTTAATGTATTGTGTTTTTCATTAATTAATTGTCAATTGTTTTTTTTATTTTTCATAAAGTGTTAATTATGAATTTCGTTTTTATTACACAAACTTCTTTATCAAAATAAGAACAAAAAAAAACTAATTCAATCCCACTGCAGCTTGTTTATCCAATTTATTAGCAAACAAAACATTATCTCATTGGTTTTATCCAAACTTTCCGACCAAAGTCTGAACACTGCGAACTGAGCAACCGGTCGTGTTTTTTTTTCTCGGTTTGGCCACATTATTATGCACGCAACGAACGGAAATGAGTAGGAAATACATTCCACCGAGTGCCAGAGACTGTGTGTACCGAGTGTCAATTGACGTGCCAGTAATGACGTGTCCTGCGTCGCCAGTAAAGTAACAAACGGTGGCCAGCGGCGTCCAGTAGAAGCGACACGATTAAACAAACAACCAATTTATCGTCTAGTTGAAAAACAAACACTGCGGAGGGTAAAAGAAAAACATTGACCGAAGGGAAAAATGCGGCCGAACAAAAAAAAAACAAAAAGAGGAAAAGTACAGAACATGGAAATAAAACATAACAATAGCGATGGTTGGCAATTTTTGAACTGTCACACGTTGTTTGTGTCCTGTTGGATCGCCAACGCTCCATGTAGCTTTTGCCACTCTACTGCCACTCTGCTGCTTGTTGTTGCGTGTCTTCCAGTGACGTCCTCAAAAAAAAAATCCTCGTGGACGGATACTGTTTATTTTTGTAATTGAATAATTTGGAAATTGTATTACTGGATGATTGGTTGGCTCGGAGCAGTTCGTGTTCCCTTTCCTTTGTGTGTATGTGTTTTTTTATCAGCAAAAAAGGGAGGAGGTCAAACCGACACGCGAGTGGAAAACGGAACAAAATAAAATAAATAAAATCCCCCACACAGATTACAACATTACGTGAGGATAACAAAAAAAGTGGTGTTCGCAAGACAAGACACATCTAATTCAATTGCAATGATGCGTAGAACGGGCATACTGGGAGGTTTTTTTTTTGAAAAGGCGGAAAGAACCGAAGAAATCCAAGCAGCAAAAGATCCACCGTAAATATGACATTCAACAGCAAAAGAAGCTAGACCGGTACCCGGTACCTTTAGGCGACACTTTGGTGTGAAGAAAGCCATCAACATGCTAATTTAGTTGTTGCTTCACTGTTCACCGGCAAACAGAGATACCTTCCAGCTATCCATTATTGATCGAAGTGGGACGGTGGGTCGCTCCTTTCTTGTTTGGTACGGTTTTCATGTTTGATGCAAAACAACAGAAGAAGAACATTGTCCAACAGTGTTTTTCCCTGTAAATTTAATTACTTTAAAGGCGCATACTTGTAGTGACATTTTAACACATTTTTTCTTCTGGTATGTAATTTTTAAATACATTTTCCATTCTGCAGTGGACAGGAGTGGGACTTTTCGCTTTATTTTTCACACTTTAGCCTCCATTGCAATTAAGTAAACCAATCTTCATAAAACGCACAAAGTAATGGCTATCTCGTCCTCGGTGTCGACACCTCATCCACGGTCGCCATCTTGTAATACGGACCACCATCATGAACACCCCACCCCCTCCAGAGGGATACAATTTTCTTTTGCAACACAGAAGGAAAAACTCACCAAGTGCAAGTGGGAAAAATTGAGCTGTAAATTTTCCACTGCGCTGTCCGGGGCTATTGCATCGCACGAGACGATGCGATGTAGGGAAATTATGATGGTAAAGTTACTACGTTCCGGTCAACTCCGCTCCCTTCTGTTTTCTTTCGCAGTCCTTTCCCTACAACAAAGGCTACAGTAAAAACCGATTGGCGAACAGAACAGAACAGGACGTGGCAAAAACGGGCTGCACTCGAATCTGAATGCAACTAATTGCACTTCAGTGTAATTCATTTGTCGCCCCCTGTTTTTTTGCTTACGAAGAAAAAGCTCACCTTGCTTTTCATACCCAATCATAAAAGACACAAAGGAGCAGAAGAAGAAAAGATCTTTGAGAAGTAATGTTTTGCAGGGCAAATCTTACGCATTCTGCTATTATAAATCGTTTGCGAAGGAAAATGAACGAATCAGTTTGCAGCAAGCGTTAAGAGAGTGTGAAAAGAAAAAAAAGGCAAGTAAGTAATTGCGCAGATTACTGTATTGCTGAGGGTTTCCTTTTTTGTTTGTTTGGAAGGTTTTATAATTACTCTCGATTGAATGTAGCGTAATGTTTTCTTTTTCTCCTGTTGCGTTGCTTGGTTAAGAAACATTTTAATAATTTTTTTCAGCAACTAGAGTTGGCATGGTTATATATTCTGCTATTTAATACACGTTTTTTAATTAATATTTATTTGAATGAAAGAAAAGCTTAATTTACAGGGTTTCCCGCAATTTTTTGACACGTTCCCAGATATTTTTGAATCCATCCCACAATCTTTTGAACGGTTCCCATATATTTTTGAATCCGTCCTAAAATATTTTGTATGTTTCCCAGAAATTTTTGATTTCGTCCCACAATCTTTTGAACGCATCCCATATATTTTTGAATTCGTTCCACAATCTTATGAACGCGTCCCATATTTTTTGAATTCATCCTACAATCTTTTGACGGTCTCCCATATTTTTTTGAATTCGTTCCACAATGTTTTAATGGCTTTAAACAAAATTAGCTTTAATTTGCATTATTTAAAAATTCAAAAAATAAATTTTTAATTTTAAAATTTCAAAAGAACTACGTAGAACTGCAATCGATTTTCTAACACAAGAAAAAAAATAAAAATAAGTTTTTAAAATAAAATTCTCCTGTTGAATTATTAATTGTTTCTATTCACGTGACGTTTGACCAGCAACTTCGAAGCCTTACGAGTCTAATGGTGTTGCATAATAGAATCATTGTGTAAATAGCTCTGCTGTGTTTCCTCACGTTTGGTGACGAATTGCTCGATTGTGTCGACTATTGTTTACACAAACAAATCATACAATTAATAATAGTGCACCAAACAAACAAATCAAGATGGTGTAGCTGTGTTGCACGTCACACTTCTAAGAATCAAACTCCAGAGCCCTTGCATACCCGGGACATGGTGGTGTTAAAAATAATTTACTGATAATCACCGGTCAGAAGATGCAGTTGCACAATCGGACTCCATCTGGCCATATCCCTACAAACAACCACAATTATCGGTCTGTTTTCGAAAAACTATCAATATTGACCGGTTCGTCAGACACCCGGGATAAGAGTTGGTGGGTAATCACCATCATACAGGTCGGTTGTGATAATGACGATGCTGATGACGAATGGAGCTTAAAATAGCCATCCTTCCGAACACCGATCGATCGTTATCTGTGATCAACTCCGAGGGTGATGCAAATATTTGTCTCACCGCATGTTCTCGCTTTTTCTGAATGTGATTGCAATCGATTTTATGTTTCTTTTTTTGTACTGCCCGCTTTACTCTACTGTACGAAAGAGTTGTGCAGATTGCAGGCTTCCCTGAGTTAGAAGGGTTAGAAAACTGCAGAAAATGGCTACGATTTCCGAAGCTATCAATCAAGACCGAGCCGGTACCGGTGGCTTAGCTCATTGCCGCTCCCATGAGACTCATTGCCGAAAATCCATCGTTTCGAAGCCGGCATAGCGAAACAAACTGTTAAATCCCTTCAATGTGTCTCAATGTGTCAAGTAACCAAGGGGGAGCAAAAACACGAGAGACAGACAAAAAAGGACAGCACATTGACACAACAGGATAAAACGGAAAAAGCCGTTCGGTTCGTTGGCTGTGTGTGTCTTTCCGCTTGTGAGTTGTTCCTCTCATGCCCCTGTTTTCCTTTTGCTCACCTTCCCTTGGCTAACGGGGTAAAAATTTGTTTTTCTAATTACACAACCCTTTTGCGATGTGATTTTTTTTTCTCCTACGGAATTTTCCTACAAATGGCCGTTTTTTTTATTTGGGAGAGAGTTTTTTCCGGGGTTTTTCCGGGTTTAGAGTAAACCAACCCAACGCGAATGGATCGCGCGAGATTTGTTTTTCGCCGGTGCCGGTACTGTGTCGTTCACCGTTTGCTTCGGGGCGTGCCTTGACGGTCATCAATCATTTTTTATTAAATTTACTAGATTAAAACGGAAAATGCTTCCGTGCTTCGGTTGCCTATTTTGGTGTAGCTTTTGTTCTGTCTCTCTCTCTCTATTTGCATGTGTTTTTTGTTGGTATTTATTTATCATTGTCGTATTTCGGGTGTTTCCCATTTTGCAAAGAACTGGAACTGGATTTTCTAACAACTCGTTTGACCATTAAGGGGAGTAGAAAAAGCACCCGAAAAAAAACCATCATCCATCGTAGACAAATGACTTTGTAAGGGCGAAATGTTTCAAATGAGTATTAAAACCTAGTAATCTCGCTGATTTATTTAGCAGAACGGGTAAGTCGTTTATTTGCTTTGCGAATGTGTGGAAATGCACAACAACGTTTGGTCGTTTCTATCAGATTTTTTTGTTAATGTTTTTTTTAATATCATGTAACAAAAGAATATATGCTTTTTTGCTTTTTGTAAATATATATATAATATATATATAATATATCGAAATATGATTATGATTTATGCTGCATAAGGTAACATTCTGCCATCCGAAAAACACTTTATATGCCGTTAATTATATTTTATTTTAGTAGTTGAAAATATATTTCTTTTTTTTGTATATTTTATTTTATAAAGAAAAATTTTCACTTTACGTTTTGCAGTCAAATAAAATGTTCATAAGAAATTAGAAACCAACACAGCTATGGAAATTCAAAAACAATCCAAGTCTTTCGTAAACATCGCTTGGAGTATTCAAATGTATTCCTGGAAATCTTTGAAAACATTTGAAATACAAAACCGCAAACGGATTGTACGCTTATCTTGCGACAACCAGCGCGTACATACGCCTGTGCGGGATATTGTCAAGGGCTTAAGATGCTTAGGAAGTTAAAAAAAAGATCCTTTAAAAGCAAGTGTAGGCTATAAGAAATTTATCACCAGCAAGAGAGTGGCGTATCGGGTGAGAAGGCGAAAAAGAAAAGGATTAGGACCACGTGAAAAACAGCCCACTACTTGCTGGGTGGTTACATCGTTCACGTGGGCACCATTTTCTTCTTGAGCCGTTGTGCTCACTTTCTCTCTCTCTCTTTCTCTTTGCTTTCCTGATATGCAAATGTAGTAAAACAAAATAAATCAGCTTAGAACGATTTGAACTTTTGTAATTAACCAAACCCATGCCGCTGGATCGTGGAAAAGGAAGGCAAAAAAAAATTTTAGCAAAAACAAAAAAGGACGATCGTAAAATGTGATGGCAGAAGGGTGAAATAGTGAAATAAAATGCCTTCCTTCCTTACTGGGTGGGAAAACTGAGCAATTTTATTTTTTCCCATTTAGCACCTTGTGTTTCGGTTGTGCCGGAAACTTGTGCTTCGCTTTTGCGTGGAATGTCGAATATAGCACTAAAGCAAAGCCATAATCTTAAGCTGCGGAAAGAGTCCGGACGGTATTGAAGCTTCATCATCGTTTTGCTTCATTTCGTTTTTTTTCTTTTGCTTTGTTTTACGAGATTAATTTAATCTGTCATTCGGTGGCGAAAAGATGGTTAAGATTAAACGATCTCATCACAACACTGTTAAAGCAAAGCAATAGCGTCCGTCCGAGATATTCGCTTTTAAAGTTGTGACTTTTTGTTTAACAGAATTCTTTTTTTTTTAAAGTTCGCTTCAAAAGCGTCGGTAATTTGTTCGCCTCGTTTCAGCATACAATCAGTTCTTTGTTTGATTAAATTGGATCCATTTCATCTGGTGCGGGTTTTTTCCTTTTTGGCTTTCCTTTCATGACCAAGCACGTCTGAAAAGCCCTCCAAAGCGAGTGCAATGTGCCCGATCGTGTAGCTCCCGTCACAATCCGTCACAGCCGCTTCGGGAAAAACCTTCGATGCTTCTCTAGGCTGTGAATAGAACGAAATGAAATCCTCACAAAAGAGAAGATGGTGCAAAAAAAAAGAAAAAAAAATGGGAAAAATAAAATACAATCCACTTCTAGGGTGTGCTTTTCTTCACATCCCCACCCCCGAGGGGGTAGGTGATATTGATTGTCATTCAGGCGTTTCGCGATCAATCGAATTCTTCTCTTCGCTCCACAACGAGCGTCGAAAGACACCTCGATTTTTTTTTACTTTTTGTTGCATATTTTTCTATGTGTATGTATGTGTGTTGTTGCTGCTTAGCGTGTCCTATTACATGCACAATGGATACACTTTTTTTATTTTGGTTGCTTACTTACTAGTGTACTTTTCTTCGGCGACGGTGCTTCTGTATTTGTCAAAGGAAACCCCTCCGGTGTAAAGCGTTTGTTAAGAGGCGGCAATAGGAAGCTGTTTGAAAATTTCAATTTCACTATTGAGGATTACATCCTGTTGTGATGGTGGAGAGAGGAGGAATTTGGTAGGGAAGGAATTTTATATGATAGAAAATAAGTTTTGTATTTTTCATAATAGAAGCGATGCTAGAAAGAAACGTATGGCGATATTTAGCATGTGTTAAAAGTTTTAAATTTAGAATAATTACGAAGCTTAAACACCATTTAAAAAGCTGTTTACATTTGAATCTTTTTTTTTCTCTTTTTTCTAACTCTATTTTTCTCGAACTGTTGAATGTTTTATCTTATGTTTTATTTATTGGTCATATTTCTCTTTACTTTCTTTTATTTTTTAAATAGTTTACATGTTTTCCATGTTTTCTAAGATCGTCCAATGATTAACAATTTTATTTATACAAACTCGTGCTAAAAATATCTCTTTTATTAGCTTTTTAACACTCCTCTAGTGGCAAGGTTAAATAAAGAGAAAAATTAGAAGGAAGAGGAGAATTTCGACAGAAATAAGTCATTCATGTCATAGGACACAAAGTACTAGCTGACACGTGGATAACATTGCTGGCATTACAAAACAAAATCAAATGACAAAAACCTAAATATTACTGCGCCTCATTTCATGTCATCACTTTCCAGTAAAGGACTCAAGCCTATTTTGACGCCATGATAGTAAGCCTCTCCTGTTTGTTGGGTTCCATTCTTTTCGCGATCTCCGTTCGAGAGGTTTTTGGTTCTATTTTTGGCAAACAAGGGAACAAACCCCCGTCACAATCCCTTGCCGAAAGTGTCCTTTCTATCGGCTTAGTGAGAGTGAGAGTGAACACTCCATGGGCAACAAAGCACCCATCAAAGACACGAACACCCCGGACGCGTTGGGATGGTGGATGCCGAGGGCATATGAACGGGACGTTGCATCGTAACACCGCTGTAGCCAGGGTTGCTAAAGTGCAGGGCGAAAATATATTCCGAAAAGCGTCTTTTCTTATGCGAACGAAGCAAAACCAAAAGCGCCCACGAAAGCAAACGCTAAAAGTCCTCGAGACGGTACTCCAACGGTTCTATTCTTTCAAAACAACACGGGAAGAAAGCGGGAAGAGAAGACACATGGAAATGGTTAGAAAAATCGACACGTTTCAACGGTGAAAGATCTCAACAACAAAAAATTCTGCCTTCGGAGAAGTTCTCTCCTTGTTGGTGTGTGTGTGTGTGTGTGTTTGGATGGGACACTTCCAACAGAAGACAATGGGTGCGATAAAATTTATTCAAGTGAACCGAACAGTCACCCTCGCGAAACAAACCCCAAACCGGGGGGAAAATATGGAAGAGTGGAAGAATTGTGTCCAGCAGTAGCCCCTCCACCCCCTTTCCTCCTTTTTGGGAGGGAAACCTGGCTGGTGGAATCTATCTGACGTGTGTCTTGCGGGCCATCGGCGCTATTTCTGTGCTCACGGATCACGGATTCGTTCGCTTCGCTTCACGCTGAAAAGTGTCAATTAGGGATGGAAGCGAAGAAATGTGTCAACTTGAATAATACACCCACACCCACGGCACTTTCCGAACGGGGTTTCACTTTTGGGCGGATTGGTTCCCGTGTTTGGTGATGCACGTCAACGCTCTTCCCCCCAAGTAACCCCCAAGTAACAACCGCTCGGAAGGGAAAAGGTTCTCAAGGCAGAGAGAAAGGACGCGAATAACTCAAGTGGCGCTTCAGCTAGCTAGTCCAATGCCGGAACGGGCCGACGGGCAGTGAGGTTTAGGGATGAGGAGGAGGACATGATTTTGTTGACAATTCGCATGTTGAATGTAGTGGCTTCCGCAAAACCGGAAGTTATCTGTGGACGTGGAATATCGGAATCGGAATCGCTAAACGCAAAACCCGGCAGCTCAACCGAAAACTGGAGTGGATTCAAGAGTGACTGTTGAATTATGCAATAGTTTTCGACGACCACTTCGATTCGAGTTCAGGGCGGATGGGTGGTGGTGGACAGTCGACAGTAGCGACAACATGTTTTCGAATTGCTTGAATTACATCACCGGTATGTGGTCGACAAAAGGATCCATCGAAAGGGATAGGAATCGAAGGGCGTTTGTTTCGATGAACATGTCAGACGGTAAAGGCAGCCGGAATGGGGAGGTGTCTTAGAGGATGACGGCGAGGGGGATTTTGCTGATAATTAGAGTCATTCATATTCGGTTGTGTAACGCATACGAGCTTTGGCAGGGATCAATATTGGTTGTTGTTGAGCCACTAGAACCACTGAGAATACTAAGAAGGGATGAATGTTGGAAAACGGAAATTGAGATGATATTTGGCAGAAGTTGTCAGTATTACTTGCTATCAGAAGTTTATATCAACTCTTTTTAAAAGTTTCTGCGGTATTTTATGTCAAATTTTTATTGAAGTCAAATCAAAAATATTACTTGTGTTTGGGAAGAATTGGTATTGTGTAGTTCTCGTGGTTGATTGATTGTATTCTATTTACATCTTGTTTATATTTCTTACAATATTATAGCGAAATATTAACTTTGGTTCATCTAGAGTGAATCATTATTGGACAGAATAGAGTATTGGGCAGTACATCAGAATCCCAGAGAAAGACCTTCATCAAACTGATTGGCTAGTGTTTCTAAAACAGAATAATGAGAGTAATGTTTCTGGGCCATATCGATTGATAATGCTATTGTGTACTTCACAGGACATTGGACGTTCACAGAAGAGGATATTTTCCGGAAACTGTCAGGCATCTCTCACTATCGTTTTGTTAATCCTATCGCGATGGAACTTGTCATTTCCAATATTTGCCCTAATAAACTTTAACTATCAGTAAATTTTGAGGATTACTTTTAAGGTGGCCCAGAGGAGGTAGGCGACGTCGGTCTTTTCACGACAGAACCGGACATCAAATTCCATCTGGTCTAGGCCATGTATGCTAGGGAAAATGAAGTCCATGAATGCCAGATATGGCAGTTAAAGACCCTGCTGGAGGTTGTAGTACCAAAAGAAGAAGAAATTTTAAATACAAGTTGACGCATTCCAAAACACAATAATGTGTTCTTGCTGTTGAGCTCAACTTAGTATTGATTGCCTCTGTAACTTTGAACTTATTTGCCCTAACTCCTAGTGTTATCTTCCATAGTCATTTCATCACTTTAATCATCACATTGTCTCCATAACATCACTCCACTACGAACTCCAGATTTCAAGATACTTAACAAAAAATTGTGTTGCGAAAATACTGACTGATTGGAACGGAAGAAAATTTTCAGTTTCTTCGTAGCTGACGGCAGTCGCGTAGACAATTTTAAAGACATTCGCTTCAATCTTAAAGTCATCTTGCTAATCCCTACTGCAGGCCTACTGACAGCCGCTTGCCCGTCACGTGACAACCGGCAAACGTTTATCTCACCATCCTAACGCGCTGTCGATGATGTGGATTATTGTCGTCGGGTCCGGGATTCTTCCAAGGCTCACGAAGATCCCTAACGCATCAGATCGAAAGGCTGATTACGCACGTTTCCCCGTGCGCCCGTAAGGCGTTTGTACGGGCTCATTCTACATGCCCTTCGTAGAAAATCTTTGTTTTCGCTTTATTTTATTATAAATCCTTACCAGGAAAAAAAACACACACACACAAACACAAAGCAGCACAACACGTTCACCTTTACCGGCGAATACCGGGTAGACGTGTGCTTATTCCGGAATGGGATTTGGTGTGCTGATTCATTAGCATTGAAATGAACCGTGTGCCGCTCCAGTATGCCGGATTGCCGTCGCAAAACGCAACCTTTATGCGGGCCACCATTTTGACAAAATCACGGATCACATCAGAAACAATTCGATAAACAAAAACGGCCGTAGAATCGCACCGGGACCATAAACTGCCTGGTGAGAAGAATCGGCGAAAAAATCTTCCATCCACTCGCAGCCTAGGTGGTACCAGGTTTCGGATGCTGTTGCTAGGATGACGCACTTTCGGATGGCAAGTTTATTCGCTTCCCGAGCGAACGGGAGGGTTATAAAACGGTGAAGTTTTATGACGTGCACTGAGCGACAGTGGAGCGACACGCCAGGGCCCTGGAATCGAAGGCTCTTTGTGAAATACAGTCTGCACACCACACTGACAGCTGCTGTCAGTGTTCTGCTGTTTATGCTAATCGAACGAATCGAAAGCAAACGAAACGGAACACGGAGCAGGGTTGGGCCCTTTTTTGGGGTGAACTTTACTCCTGGCAAATGGCAACCGTAGCCGGAAGCTACAAACCATCTACAGCCACGCTCTACGAACAGGGATTTGGAACAGTTTTACGATTATTACTAATTTAGATTTTATACATCTGGCCCTCGCTTCTCGCTCCTCGTGGCTGAGATTGACAGGGCTGGGCGCCCATTTCTTTCAGAGTTCCATTTCCGAGATGTACGAGGACATCCACAAATCCCTAGCAATCGTTGCTACCAAGGGTAGATTGCACTTTTCTAGCACCCTCTCATCCGCATCCTCATCGGCTTTATGGGCCCATTTCGTGCAGAGTTCTTTTCCCGGATCATCCGGAAGTGTGTCTGGTACGTCTTCTTTAACGTTCTGCATCCAACGTCACCTCGTCCTGGTCAACGCCACTTCTGCTTTTGTTTGTCTTAAGCTTCATCTGCGGTGCGCGTGTGGATGATTTGATGGATGAGCGAACTCGGGCGATGGGCGAGATAGAAAGCATCGGATGGAGAACCAAAAAAAAAAGAAGTGAAGATAGCAGCGAGAATAGTGGGAAGTAACTTCCAGGGCTCCATAAAAGCTGAGCACCCCGACGGATGACTTTTTGCCCATTTCGGTTGAAATCTTTTAATTGATCCTTTCACTCAGTGTGAGCCCGGCACGGAAGGCATCGGAGCAATGGCATCTCCCCACAAACCAGTCCACCAATATCTCATTTCTGTGAGGGCACTTTTAGGGTGATTGTTTTCACTTTCTTTTTCACGACCGGTGCAAGTGTGTTTCGTCCTCGATTTTGTGTGTGTTTTTTTTTCTTCTCTCGCCCTGGTTCGTGGTAAGATCGTTGTCTACTAAACTGATGATGGTGGAAAACAAAAGCCAAGAGGCAGGAAACAGTTTCATCAGTTTCATGGATCGACAGCAGTGCTAATGAATGCTTTTCGCTTTTTTTTCGCTCAGTTTTCTTTCCGTCCAGCATCCCACTGGTGCCAGGACCATCTTGGTGGCCCGACGATGGGATCCGCCTCTGATGAAGAATCTTAATTATTTCTTCTTTCATTTCTATTCAAGACTCTCGGTAGAGTTGGGTGAGAATGCAGAAAGCAAGTGGTTGGATGGCATGGAATGGATTTCTGAGCAGTAAAAGCGGTGCCGAGCGAACGAAGCGATACACTTTAACCAAGATCGATGAGCTTTAAGAAGTGTGTTGGAAGTTTCCCATAATTACTCCTCTTGGAAAGTAAAAGTGATTTCTGTTGTTGTTGCAAAAATGTGCAGCTTTATGATGGTTTTTATTAAACAATATCATTATGTATTTATTTCCTATAATATTATTAGAATTTTAATGTAAAATTCAAGACAAATTCATTAAAAATGTTTGGTGGGATCATAACTAGGTTGTATATTAAGAGCTGAACAAAAAAAAACTGAGTTTTCAGAACAATTGTTAATTATAATTGGATTAAAATTTCAGCTTCAATAAAATAATCCTTCTAACGAATGCCTTTGTTAAGTAAAACGCCGTACAGGCACGTGTCAAAATCAGTGGCATAACACACTGTTACTAGCCGCTGTATGATTAAATGGAAATGATTCATCCACCCGTACGTTCCATTTCTTATTTCCCTCTCTTCTGTTCAGCTTTCTTAGGGGGTGGAAAATCTTCCGTCCATGTAAGGTTAACAGGAGGTTGATGATTATTTTTCGCTTGTTTTTCCCTCGCAGTGTGTTTTTATCCTTCCTGCGGCTCTTGCTTTTACAAGCCACCACTAAAGCAGGACCGTGTCTTAGAGGGTAAATGCAGGACCACGAAAACACACAAGTGCTAGAAAACCGAAAGCAAAAGGAGTCAGCACTTTTCTTCATCAACGCTCGCTCAACACCTCATTCATTTTCGCAGCCGATACCATTGTTGCATCCTGAGGGCGCATCCTGTGTGGATGGTTTACAGGCTGGAAGGATTTCCATTTTCCGTGTTCGTGCCTACAAACCATTCGCCTCCGAGTGTGTTGATTGCTCTATCTAGCTGCCAACAGAGATGGCGATTTTCGTACAGAAAGCGTACAGCGTCAGCAAACTGTGCGTCTGAATGGGACCGTTTTTTCGTCATCGTCGGTGGTAAAAGCAAGAATGGTAATAGGGCGTGCCAGCGTGTACATGGATGGAGAAATTAACCATTTGCTAACGAGAAAGTCGCTACCAAACCTGCTGATGTGTGTTGTAGTAATGCGTTTCCCTACCATCACCAGCGAGGCTTTCCAGGATCGTACTCGGAAACCGGGACACTGGGTGAAAGATTTACGTATAAATTAACGATTTACTACATTGCTTGCTGAGCTTCAAGAAGTTACCCAAACATAGCAGGAAGAAGAAAAAAAAGAATACCCCCAGATGATGGATGCCCTTCGGAGCACGCAAGCGCCCCGTCCATTGCCGGCAGGCAAGAAATATGACCCACCGTTTTGTGGCTTAAGCGTAAGAAAATTGCAGCGTAATCGAAAAATTGAAAAATAAGCAACATTGTACCGTACACACTGCAAATGTGGCCGGGGGAACCGTACAGGACGAAAGGTCGATGGTGTGTTGTGGTTTGCTTTTCTACCATTCCGTAGAAGAAAGCTTATAATCTCTCTCTCTCTTTGCAAGGAAAGTGGCTAGGAATATTTATAGCTGCCATCATCCGACGCGTTACGCGATAAATAGTTTCAAAGCATGGTCGAATAATGCTTGTAATGTGTAATTAATAATCGTAACAACCGGTATATGGAGGCCCCGGTGCATGGGGAGCGTGGATGTTAAATGTAAAGACGAATAGCCGGGAGCGTGGATTAGTGTGAGCAAAATTTGAGGGATATATTTATTGAGCTTTTATAAAACGTTTAAGATTGAATGGACCGTTTCTTTTGTGCTCTCTTTCCTTTTTTTCGGTGCGGGAACTGATTTATAATAGAGTGTTGTGGTTTTTTTTGTTACAAACGAATTGCAACCATATGCTTGTTGGATGGTTGAGTGTGATTTATTCTAATTGAAGCTATTTACGAAGTAATTTATGCTCGGGATGTACACATTAATGCCACAGGTAAGGATTTAAAGTCCTATAAACGTTAAGGATAAATCACGGAAGAACTCTAGATTGGTTACATGAAAAGTAATTTAACTTTAGGTAAGATTAGTCTCAAAATTGCAGTAAATGATGTGGAACTGCAATCAACAAACTAACAATACTCGAGAAAAATGATTTCTGGGGATTCTTGGAAATTCTGAGATCGCAATTTGCAACATTAATGAACTACATCACGAGAGTTCTCGCTCACACGAATTACTTAAGTCCAGATGTAGAACTGCAATCAACAAACTAACAATACTCGAGAAAAAAAGATTTCTGCGAATTCTTGGGAATTCTGAGATCGCAATTTTCAACATGATGAGAGTTCTCGCTCACACGAATTACTTAAGTCCAGTGACAGGTTATCTGAGCTTCAACATTGATCAGTTCATGCGTACTGTGGAGACAATTCAGACGAGATTTCATCCCAGTCTGAGTGTGTTGTTGAGTCATGAACGTCTAAGAATTCATAATGTCCTTACTGTCCATTAGATTTATGTTTGATGTCAGTTTCTTTCTTAGGTCTCAGGGAATTGTTCAAGTTTCCTTTAATACTTTTGAAAGCTGTCAAACAGGAAAGTCTAAGCAAGCGAAAATCGTAAACTTTCCTGGGCCACTTTGAGCAAAAAACACTGCCATGACGATCCACAAATCCTTTCTTTCGGTCTATGGTCAGGTACTTCCGTTTCAACTGCCCAAATGTTACGTGTTACACACGACATTGAACCAATTTGTCGTTAGTTCATTTTTCAAAGCAAACTGATATCGTACGGTGCTCTGTTCCACTTCGAACTCTCCGTCTAAACGCTCAGAATGATGCAACTTCACACACGATACTCACCTTGTTGCCTAAACCTGGTAAGTGAATTCGACAGAAATTGAATCCGGAAGCGGAAAGAGATGAAACTCTTGGTCGAAAAAGTTCACCAGTTACCGCACAAAAAAAACCCGGCAAAGCTACTGTGGCTAGTGCAGTAATAGGTTCAATTACTGCCATAAACTTACGTGTTCGGAACCTACGAAGAAGTTCCTTGTCAACCGGATGTGCCAGCTCGAAAACCCCGTAATTGTGTGTGTGTATGTGCCATTGAGAAAAGGTCACCGCACCTGAAGGTGGAGCGGAATGGCGGGAGAAGTCCGCTGCAGTCGTTTAACTTTTCCCCGGTGGACCAAAGGATCGCTGCAAATTACTCCGTGAGTACCTTAAGAATGAGCAATCAGGCCAGCAAGCATCACCGGCAACAGATGCCGGTAACGACCTGGCGAAAAGCGACAGTTGCCGGTGGGTAGCTTTCCTTCTTCTCGTTCCGTTTTTTTTTGTTGCGGTTCCTTTTAAGCTTCCTAGTTTTTGGGGAGGGGCATTACAACGAGGCACTTTAATGATGTCTTACCATCTTGATTCTAAGTAAAAAAAAAGTGGAGCGAAACCAAAAAAAAACGGGTTACACGGTACTGAGGTAACTTCCGCCTTCAGCGGAACGTTTCGCTTCACTTAATCTCGGATGCCAATTTTGCTTGCCGAAGCACTATTTCTTGCTGGTCTTTTTAGAGCTTCGTAGAAGGAGTTTCCACTGTACAAATGAAAATGGGCAAGACTTCTTTTGGGGACTTTTTTGGGGGAGGGTTGACAAAAAAAAGAATATAAATGAGAAGGTCGTTCAGGACAATAGCCATTTTCGCCCTCCGTTCGACGATGCCGTCAGGTGAGAAAGGAATGTGTGCAAAAGTCTAAAAATGAAACGGAATAAAAGCCCACCCGGATGTGGAATGGAAAACGAAAGTTTTCCTCGTATCTCGCCAGGTCTAGGGTTGGGTAGTCATTCATTTTTTTTTTGCTCCTCTCGTGGATCAGGTTTTGCTAGCGATGAAGCACCGGAAATTCGTCGCAAATTCCGTAAGCTTCGTGCAAGGTCATCGGGGTAAGATTTCTTGGACAATGAATTCCACCTCTTATTGAGGGTGTTTCTGTGTGTGTGTGTGTGTGAGGGAAAAAAGAAGAGAGAGAGGGCACTGGAATCGTATAAAAGCGAAAATATGCCACAGCAGGTGAGTTTGCAGTAAAAAAAGAAAACGGAAGTCCAGCACGATGCTTTCCGTGATATATGGTCGCACTAATTGGGTTTCTTGTTCGACCGGGTTTCTACACAGTCAGGAATTTCTCCTAACCAGCGTAGAAGAAACTTCAGGCCCTCCGAGAGAAAAATTGGAACGTCAAACAAAACCATGGCCGTTAGGTCCCTCGTGGTAAGATTTGTTTTGTGGATGGCATTCCAACCGAGTTGACGTTTATTGTCCAGATCGAAAACGGAAGTATGGAGGAAGCATTTGTGGAGCAAAATGTAGAAGCAGTCAGTAGCAGCAATAGCGCAGAAGAAAAAAAACGTCTCGAACCACAAAATCCGGAACCAATTTGAGGTTTTCTGGGTGCGAAAAGGTAAATTCTTCGGTCACCTTTTCGGGATACTTTTGGGTAATGGGTGACGGGGTAGTTGGGCAAATGTCCCTTTCATCCACTCACCATCAAGAGTGCCATAGTTCCCCAACAAACAAACAAAAAATCCCCTCCTCAAAAAGGTTGACATTTTGCCGAAAGAAGAAGAAAAGTTTTCACAAATATTTGCTACCACACACGATGCTACTAGTGGTGTTGGTGGTGGTGGTGATTGATTTGCCTTTGAGGTGTCCCCCGGGGGAGTCCCTGTGCCTTTTTTGCACCCTTTGTTGGCAGAACCAACCCACTCTTTTTGTCCGGGGGGGCACTTTTCCGATTTTTCATTGCACTTGGTAAGGTGACAATTCGGAACGATCTTGTTGTCCCCGGAAAGGGTTACCATGGAATGAGATTCACAATCCGCACGCACCTTGGGAGCTATTTTGGCTTCTGGCAAACGATCGGAATGTCATTATTTGTCATACACCCACATCCACATACGCACACAAATATAAAAAAGAGGTACGCAAGGTCATTATGGAAATTGGCGTCCGGGGAGGTGAAGCCCAAACACTGGTTCGGGTCTAATAATGATGGGACGAAATTATTCAACCTGAATGGGACAACATGCACCTAATGGGTGGGAATGCTGTGTCAGTTTTTCAAAATGGTGTTTTGATTCTTGGGGAAAAGAAGGAAAACCAGAGCAGGAAGTCAGTAGGAGAAGAATATTTTGTGATGATATCAGGGATTTTTCAACGGTAGATAAATACATCAGGATATGTTGGTGTGTGTAAAATTGTAAATTTATTATTATTTAGTAAAGTATATGTTGACTTAAGAACGTCTCCTTAAATAACATTAATTATTAAATAACTAGGTTCAAGAAATTCTACTTTTCCTACTTAAATAATAGAAGGACTTAAATGCTGTTCCAAGCATGAAAAAATGAAAAAGACTTTGATATTTAGACATTTTTTCTTAAAATTTCATCCAGCTAAAATTGTTCGAAAAGTCATTTAAAATCTTCACAAACAAAAGGCTGATTTAATGCCTATGAATGGATGAAAAAATCCATCAATAATCTATATCTTCCTGCATGCGATGACAAAAGCGATCCTTTAATCTATTCTTCTGCAGAGGTCTTTTAACCCTTTTCGATTTCTTCGAACCCTGTTATTAATCATCAGATTAGCTCACCGATCAGAGGAACAATATTATTCGCTCGTGGTGACAACTCTCTAGGCACATACGAAGAAACCTTCCAGCTCGAGCGACGAAAAACCAATTCGCTTCTACTAGCGCTTAAGGTTTTCCACCATCAATAATCGTCCCTTTTCTCTCTCGAAAAACGCGTTGGGAACGAACAGAGCGAAACAAAACAATTATCCCGAAACAACAGGGCCGGTTCTGGCTGACGGTGGCCCACCCGGTTTTACCTCTTTTGTATCGTCCCATTTTGGCTGTTAATGGTTCTGGAGTGCTCAGGTGTAATTTATGGTTTTCGGTTACGCAAAAACTTTCTATTCACTTCGATCCCGTTTCTTACTTACGTGCCCCTTTCTTCTGCTCTTTCGATGTTCGCAGTAATGCGTGTTGGTTGTATGAGAGCGGCCGAAAAAGGAAACGCAACCAGTGTCCTGCAATGTTACCGAAAACGTGCCGGTTAAAGTTTTACCTCGGGGAAAATTTTTCGGAAAACACACTCTTACCGAAACAAAGTGAGAAAGTTTATTTTATCGGAAAAGCAAAAGGGGGAAGCCAAATAAAGGCAAGAAAAAAAACACAACCATGCAGCCATGTAAAGAGCTACTGTTTGAAGTTAATGACATTTTAAACATCTACACGAAGGACGTCATTTATCACTTACCACCTTGGGTTGTGTGTGTTTTTTTTTTTGTTCCTCTCATTTCATTCTTTCCCCCGTGTTCTAACTATTCTTATTTTCCCGTCCACTTAGTGCTGGAAAAGTTCGTTTGACATTCGCTTATCTATCGGTAGGCACAACTCCAACTCTGGAGATGAATTATTCAACTCGTATCAAAAAGTCCACGCAGGAAACGCTTTCACAGTGGGATAGGTGTATGAGGATTTATTGTTTTGCCCCATTGCCTAATTCTTGCCCCAGCTGTAATCAGCTGTTCTGCCACTCTCAGCTGAAACCATCCAGCTGAAGAGGGCCGTTTTTCTATGGTCCTTTGGAACGCATTCCGGCTCGAATTGGCAATGAAGTGGCTAGAAAGAAAGGACAGATTGTACATTGGGTTTTTTTCTTCTATGTTTTGTGTGTGTGTGTATGTCGTTAGTTCGTTGTCGGCTTGCCGTAATTGAAATTCGATACAGTTCGTTTCGAATCCACCCAGGGAAAAAGAGCCATCTGGGATTACGTTGACTCTGTACGTTGTGAAGTCATTCGGTAGAATTCCAGTTCTGTTTTTTTGTGAGCGTTTTTTATGATGCAGTACCGAGACACTGATTGGCAGGAAAGATTTTAATGGGTTTTGAGTTTGTTTCAACTGGCAGATGAATTTTATTAATGCACATTTTAACAACTTAAGATAAAACTTTTTCCTTAACCAACGAAGGGAAGAAAACACTTATTTATTGTAAAAAAGTTGTAAGAGTTAGAATCACTGTTCAGTTATTATTTTTTTAAGTATTGAGATGAATAAAAGATTTATATAAATAAAAAAAAATAAAAACACTAATTTGAAAAGAAACAAAAAATATACAAAAACAAGAAAACAAAACAAAACAATAGAGAGATTATGAAGAAAATAGAAAGTCACACAAAGAAAGCAAAACAACAGATAATAAAACAGTTAAACACTTTAGGAACTAAATGTATAATAAAAAAATACTCCAAAACATCTCTGGAACAAGATAAAAATTACATTTTAATTGGTTGCACAATAAGTCGCATGTAAGATACACTTTAACATGTTAAGCAATTTATAGAAAATGTTGTTTTGTAACTAAGAACAAGTACTTCAATTGTCCAATTACAGCTCAATTGCCGGAGGTTATGAAACGTTTGATTTAAAAGTTACATCATCGTCCCGCCAGAATGGATCAACGAAGCAATAAGACACTCGAATCGGTTAGCTAATCAGAGTTCTGAAGAATAGAAAAAAAAACAAGAAGGAACAAAAGGATAAAAATAGGAGAAAAAAAACGTAACCCACCTCGTAGTGAGTCCTTCTTCCTTCGGTGCAAACATTTGAATCAACAGATTATAATTAGATACGCCCGAAGGGACAATTAAAATCGAATGCTTCCCGACCGTGCACTTTCGCATTCTCGTCCCGACCTTTTGTTGCTACATTGTGAACAACTGCCAGCAGAAGTGGACGAAAAAAAGGAAGATCCAGGGAAAAGATTCCCTCCGGGGTACAATCGTTGACGATGCATCTGCAGTGCAGTACTGGTCGTTCAGGGGACAGGATGTGACATATGTAGCTGCTGGTTTGACGGGTCGCGTTGAGTACTTAGCAGTTTGTCAATCTTTCGTCAAGCGTTCGGTTCGGTTCCATCCCGGCCGGCCCATCCTTGGCCGCCGTGAGGTGAGATTAATTGTCCGATTTTGCTTTACCGGGAAGAGGGCAGAATTGTTTGATTAATGTTGTTTTGATTGTACGCTTGCGTAGTTACAAAAGCGAACTTGTACCGTCCTTGTTGGTCTTGTCAATGTGCTTAGAAAGATTGGATGATTAAACGAAGAAGCACATTTCAATGCGCAAAAGGAAGCTTTCCCAGTGTGACACGCTTATGGCACTGTAGAATGGAGTCATTTATTTCGGTGTCTTAAAAATTGATTATAAATGAACAGCAACTGCTCGGGCGTTTTTAGGGGAAAGAGGTGTTTCAAGCGTTTGGAAGAGAAGCTGCAAGAAGCTATTAGTGAAGATGAGCTTTGAGAAATGGTTCACACTTCTTGGGATAAAATTTTCTCATAAGCCAATTTGTGAGATCATTGTTAAGTATTATTAATGGTTTTTTGTCAAACCAACACCTTTTATACTTGGGGAGCGATGGAGTTCTAACGGATTTTGCCTGAGTTTGTTAGTTTGAATCTAAATTAACAAAGGATCTTAGATTAAAAATAATTCTTTTAAGGAGATATTTAAATAGCATAATGAGCCTTATTTTGTTTCAAAATTTTATAATCTTGCCAAGAAATTATTTCTTTCAATATTTCAACGCAATTTTTGTTTCTTTTTCGTTATATTTTATTGAAGCCCATAAAAGTCGAACTTAGAAAATATGTCTTGCCATTGCGAACAACCAAATTAAAGCACTAAATCATATCGTAATATAAATCGCTGTGAATATGCCTCTTCTCCAGAGTCAGTAGAAGATCTATAGATTTGTGGACGGTGACATTTTCCTACAAAGTTATCGCTATCTTTCATCGATGGTTAATTTTTTCCATGCCTCGATGAAAAAAATATGAAATAAAATGAGTTATGAGCAGTTCCATGGACTCATACCTCGGTATTCATTGCTTCTGTTACCGGTTTCCGTTCAGAACAGCTGATGGGAATGTGTTGTTTGGTCGTTTCATGTGCACATTTCCAAGCTTTCGTATAGCAAAAGAAAACAAACAACCATTTCCATTCTTGCTTGAGGCATTTCAACCTTTTCCCCGTGGCCTGGCAGAGAGGAGGCTTTCTAATGTCACCCAAAGTCAACTGTTTCTCAATCTGCCAGCAAGGCGCTGCTGTGCGTTAGTTGCGTAACATGCGTTACACGTCAGGCCACGTCTCGATGCTCAGGGACAAAAATGGCAACTCTGTTGTGACCTTTATCCTTAACAAAACGATACCTTTTTCCTACCGTTCGCCGCCGGCCATTCTTCTGCAAGCGGCATTGGCACATAAATATTTTTCTGGCACTTTTAATTGAAATACCCGTACCCGTGCGTAAAGCATCGGGCCTACTCGTACTCGAAACCTTCACCGTATGCGTACTGCCGTGGGATAATCGCAAAAAAGGGGGAAATAACGCAATAGGGAACAACAGCATAATAACAGCAGAACCGAACATACATTACAAAGAGAAAGAATAGAAAAAAACATTTAAAAATAAATAATGGCACAAAGTGTTGACATTTGCGGTGCAATCCGAGGCTAAATCATTGCTATTTGATGATGCACACAAGATACGCTAACGGGAGAAGAGAAGTAAAACGCACAATAACGAAACAAAAAAACTATTACATTAAAAAAAACGCTCCAGGCACAGAATGCGTAAAGGAAGGAAAAATAACAACAACAAAAAAACGAACATTTTCCGAAAAATGAATCGATAGGAAAATAAGATAAATAAATCGATACAATTTATAATCCTTTCGTGATGGGGAGGGACGAAACAGCCCGTTTATGGGCGAAATGGGATGCATACCGTTTGCCATAATGAATAGGTTTCGATATTCGTTGGATGAACTTTTACGTCTTTTTTTTCTTATTAAAACGATGCCGCATAAAATGCTCATAAATTACCAAACGCAATTGGAATCTGCACGTAATGGTGTTTGTGTTTTATTTTCTCTCGTCTTTCGTGCTATAAATTGAATGCCGAAATTATTTCCTTTCTCGTGATAATATTTTTTAAATGCAACAGCTAGAAGAAATTATAATTAAGATTTTTTTAAATGAAAATTAACCTAATTGAAACTAAATACAATTCAACAAATTAAAAGAGAAGTTAGCAAATTTGTAACAAAAAAAAGTTTAAGCACAGATTTTGCAGATTTTAATTGATGTGAGAAGGACAAAAAGTATAATATTTTGATAGACAAAAAGAAACAATATTTTTTTAAATAATTTTTAGCCTCTAAAAATGGTTAATAATTTAAAAAAATATAAGATATGGAACGGTAGGGTAAAGAGTCAATTTTAAAATTTTAAACGGCTTGTATAGACTGCTCTGCTCATGCGCAATCAGCTCTGCACGATCACGGCGATTTGTTTTAAAATAGATCTAATCTGCGATAGCGCAGTAGCACTCAGATGTGATTGGGTTTTAAAATAGTTCCACCACCATCAACCGGGTCCTGTGGCGCAATGGATAACGCGTCTGACTACGGATCAGAAGATTCCAGGTTCGACTCCTGGCAGGATCGGAAGGAGAAAAGAAAATTATTTTTTCTACCAACTACTTGCTCTCCTTGGTTTTTTATGCGACTCTCAAGTCGTTGGGATACGCATTCTGGTCTTTGTGCGTGTCTCTTTTACGCTTCGCTATTATTAGATAAGATAAAATAGCAAACCAGAGGTGGAGATATCTGCCCTTGACCTAGATAACATCCCCGAGTGTGACTGACCGATAGCAAACAACTTCCCCCGTAATGCGCGACAAAAATGACCCAAATAATGCGACGTCTTTCCTATTTTGTACTTATCAAACATCGTCTTAATTCTCCACCCAAGTTTCTCTGCCGTACAGAGCACATTTGCCGTGGTTTTGTGTTGTTTTGTTTTTGGTCACCACCGGGGGCTGACGCTCCACTCGAGCATTTCGCTCGAGCAATTAATATTTTCCTCTTCGGTGCGCTTCCGGTTTTTGGCTCGGGAACTGGCTTAGTGCCGATTTTTCCCTCCCTTTCCCGACAACCCGTACGATCCATGGTCCAAAAAGGAACATCATAATTTTCCTTTCTACAGAAATCCACCCAGAGCAATGGGGACAGTACATTCTTTTGTTTTTTTGGTTGGTTTCATATCGGATCGGTCGGAATGGAAACGAAAACAGGGTGTCATGTGAGGATTAACGTGCTACCGGGATGGAGGAAAAAGAGGGTAAGGGAAATGGTGGAAAGGTTGAAGGAAATGTGAAGGAAAAGCCATACATCATCGGACGGCAAACGAAAGCGCCGCTAAAGACAGCGAAGCGAAGTCTATAGGAGATATTACCGCCGATAATAAATAATGATTATAAATTATGTTTGCTTTTTCCCCGTGTTGGTGTGTAGTGTTGTACTAAGTAGCTCTTTTTGAAGAGGAGAGGGCGAGAGCTCTCTAACATCTGCGAGGTGAGCGCTCCATGTAGCTCCGCACTCACTTGCGCAGGGTATGTGTGCAGAGTGCAAGTGAGTACAAAGTGCGGAGTACAGAGCTACCAGCAAACAAACATGACTTCTCTCTTTGATAGACTTGATTGTTAGTTTGGCAAAAGGAGAAAGCATGCTAGTTTTTAAAGGTAAAAAAATATTGGTACAGTTTAGTCCACATGCGGAAGTAGATCGTCGTCAGTTTAGATTTAGTTAATGCACACTTTCAAAGACAACGTGTTTCATTATACTCCGAGCGTACAGAGCGCGAAAAAAAAGAAGAGTACGGATCTACATGCATAAAAAAAATTGTTTTCGCTCTGCACTCTTCGTGTATTAGGCCTTTCCCCAGTACGAAAATCTTAATGCTTTCTCGCTCTGTCAAACTAACAATCAAAGCTACTAGAGCGAGAAGCTCTGGTCTGCTCACATTTAGCTAACGTACACTAACAAAGACAACGTGTTTCATAGCATTCCGTGGGTACAGCGTTCGAAGAAAACGGAGAGTGCGGAGCTACATGCAGAAAATAAAAGAGCTACCTCAGAGGCCTCACTACATTGAGGCGAGGCCTCAATGTAGCTCCCGAACTCAGTACACAACACTATTGGTGTGGCGCAGGTTCTTATTGCTGTCCTTCGTTTTTTTTTTATTATTATTCAACTGCAAATAAAACCTTCTCAACGGGCATATTTGTGATTTGTAGTTACGTTTGCTGCGTTGTTTTTTTTTACCTTGTTTTATTATATTTTTTGTTCCGTTTATTTGTAAGCTTTGGTTTTGCTTTAATAGCAGACTTTTAATAATAAAATATTTTACGTTTAATATAATAAGTTTTTACTCGAAACATTGTAACCTCGGAATCCAGGTATTCATGATATGCGAGCTACAGCTCGTGAGTCTTTAAGTCAGAACTCAAGAGCTAGCTCACGGGAGTTAGTTTTCCAAGTATCTTATCTCATTATCTACTCTAGGGTAATTCATATAAGTAGTAATTAAAAATACAAGTATTCGTTTCGACTTATTTCTTCAATTTATCAAGTTCCAAAACCGATTTCTTATTTACATACCACATGGTAGGTTTAAATCATACATTACATTTTATTTAAAATATTTTTTTTTCTTTCGATTTTTCTGACATTTAATTTCTATACATCTAATATATACGACCAAAAAAAATTAAACATAATCTAGTTTTATGCTACAGGACATCCCTTTCGTCGTTACGAATGCCAAAGCTAATCAGCTGTCCAGAGCGACGTGACAACGATGCTGCGATGAGTTGAATTGATCGATTTTCTCACATCCTGCCAAAGTTCACCGTTCAACACAAAAACCCCCTTCGGACCCGGCCTCGTATTTATCCGGGAGTCCGGTCGGAAAGTCCTTCGGTCACAATTCGATCACCGTAAATCAGTACACGATTTCCTGAGTTTAATAACCATTCCTGTCCACGGGTCTTGGTGTGCGCCACGTTACCACTACCGTGTGCACACCGAAAAGGGAAGACAAAAAATCCCTCCACCCCACTCGCACTCGCCTGTTCCATCGCCTTGGGCAGTTCCCTAACGCAAAACGGATATTGCAAAACCCCGTCGTCCGTTCCATTCGCTGCTCGTTCACGTACAATGATGGGTGGAAAACTACCCTTATGGTGATCCATGGCCGACGATGGACACACACACCCGCACGCACACATTTCCGGGGGCCTTTCCGGGCTGGCTTCGTGTGCTGAAGGAAAATGCAAGGGAAATTGAAAATATAATCACTAAAAATAACAATCACCAATCATCGTCCGGCAAACGTGACAGCGATTACGTTGACACGCGGCCACAGAAGGACACACACACATACAACACATACAAGAGTGTCACATTTCCCGGGAACACTTTTTGTCACGTGTGTTTTTCTTTTTCAATGGGTGTTTTTTGGGTGGGGGCGGGTGGGGGCAGGTGGTTGGAAAACTGGACCGCGTGGACCGGTAACAAAAGGGGGTTGGTTTGTGGTTGTTACATGACGCTTTCATTCGCGTCCTTTAGGATGTAACGAACAAAGGAGAAGGGGCACAATGTGTATGTGTGTGTGTTGATTGATGCCATTCGAACCGGAAGTTGATATTTTGGGTTTTTGTGGTTTTGTGGCGTCCAATGCTGGGTGGTTAACAAACTCGGTTTTTGGGGTGGCGGGTGGAAAATGGTGAAAACATGAAAAGCGAAAACGTTGGACAAAATCGGATTATAATTGCAATTGTATGTACGAATATGTATGCGAGTGTGTGTGTGTGAGTGTCCCTTAGGTAGGCTTTGTGTGGTTGGATTTCCTTTATGATGGGAATAAACCACTTTTGTTTCATATGTTACATAAATGAAGCTGATGGTGTACCAAACTGAAATGGTTTCTCTTTACACTTATTGTGTCTGTTTTTTCCTTTTGTTTTGTTCTGCTACATGTAGCGGTGTAAGGGGTTTTTTTTAAACATTATTTTCATCTGTCGAAAGGCGGAAAATTGGCCCTCGAATGTAATTATCAGCATCATCACCATCGCAAGGACCGGACCAGACAATCAGCAGCTGAAGAGTAATTGGATTGATTTCGAGTTTTGCAATCCAGTGATAAATTAATTGATTTATTCATACGAAATCACCATGGCTGTTGGCGAGCGAACGTGACGATGAAAATGGGTTGTTTCAGATAAATTGTAATACATCAGTTACATGCACCGTAGCGACATTGTGGGTAAACGAATAATTATTTCATTTTCAAACTCAAAATGTTATATTGAAATTGTTCATGTCAGTCAAGAAGATGTGCAAGAGATATTTATTTTTAATTTTAGTTAATTTTTCTCAATAACTAATTTATTTGGAACTACAAATTGGAATACTGAAAGACATTTGACTCCTGTCACCAGGAAGAAGAGAACTTCAGAGTCTACCTGAATCCTGTATGAAGACTCTGGATATGTCTGCTCATCAACATTAAAGTTGATTGCAAAAATACTTGGATAACTTCTGAGATTGGTGTAACTTAAAGGACCTCAGTATTTCTTTTCAACAAATATAACGAGTTGAGATACTTATCGTGGAAGATTTGATAAGCACCTGAGGTTGAAGATTTCAGAGTTAATCCTAATAATAAGTAACAACTGATATTTAAGACAAGGAAAATGACAGGTCTCAAGATCCGTTCTCAAATTCTTGGAGATAACCAATAGAGTCACTACATCGTTGTCTAACGTTTATTGTTTTTTGTTAGGATTACAATCTCTTCACCAGGGACTCAACATACTTTTTAACTCTTCAGTATCGAAGTGGTATGATGAAGAAATTGAATAATGTGCACAAAACACTTAGACTTCAGCTCTTTCCAGGCAATATTTTTAAAAGAAAATTGCTGCTCCTTTAGGCAAGATTTAGTGCTTAGAATATGTTGAAATACAGTGTTCAGCACTATTGGCCATAGATTAAATCTTTGGGTACATAAATAATTAATGTAATCAGAGCGCTCTGTAACCAAGATATATATTGTCGAAAGGTCCTACATTAAGTTTGACTTTACGTAGTGTTAGAGCATTTTAATTTCACTATTTTTTTGGGAAAACGTGACATTACAAAACTTGGTTCCCGTGTTTAGCATCCCACAATGCTTCAATCACGTCCAGAACACTAAAATCGACCTCCCTCACTAAACTTCCAAAAAGGGAAAAGGCAAGAAAATGAATGCCAAAAAAAGGAAAGATTATGACCGAAATGTCTTTTAACGAAATGAAAGCGAAAGGACGCTTCTTATCGGACGGGATAGCAAAAAAAAAAAAATACCGACTGCCACTTCCGGTTAGTGAACACCAGAAATGGCACATAAAACGTCTTCCCATTTTCGGGAGCACACAAACAGAACACACACGTACGTTCGCAGGGCGTGTGGGTGAGTTCTTTCGTCTTTCGCTAGTGCCGTAAGATGTACTAGATCTTCTTGAATATTGTGAAGACGATTTGATTCGATCATAACTCTTCCTCCGGTCCGTAGATAGAAAAAAAGGTCTGGAAGTCTGTTTTTTTTCTCTAGCTGCCATTTTGTGTTTCGCACAAGCACCATCCTTGAGTGGCCAGTGATGGATGAATAGATTGTGCGCGGGACAAATGTCAACCGGAAATGGAACTCCCACCCCCCGGCCCCCGGTTGCCGGTGTGGTGTGGAAATGTGAACGTTAAGACCCATCGCGATCGATCGTCTCTGCAGAAAAAGGAGAGAATAAAATTTTATTGCATATTTTTATTGTCATTCCCGTTTTTCTTTCACCAATGGCTCCATGTAGGATGGTCCAGTTCTGTCGTCCAAGTCTGACGTATTTGACGTTTGCTGTACGAAATCGGAAGCTGCTTTCGGATGTCGTTTTAACGTGTGCGTGTGTGTGTGTATGTGTCGAAAGGTTTTCATGTCCCGCATGTCTCTGGTATGCTGGGAAGGAGAGATAAGTTGTTTTTCGATCAATTCAATTGCTCGCCAAGAACATGGAAAGGGCGGCACCATGCACCAACAAAGAAAAGCGCTTTGCCGCTCGTTGTTCAATACCAACTGCTGGACATTTCTATCACTTTTCTGTGAATAGAATTTCTGATAAAAGAAGCACCAAATGTGCTTGAATGGAAGGAATACTGAACTGAACCATGATTGCTTTTTTTTTTGTTTGGCGTGTAGAGTTAAATCAAGAATCAAGAATGGGAGTTTTATTACCTTTCGAGTAGCGTCCGTTTCCTTGGTGAACCTTCCCTTTTAGAGTTATGTCACCCTCTTCGGGGTGATGTTCCTGTTCTGCTACATTCTGTAGCGTTAGGCAACATCACAACAAGTGATGAATTTTCGTATTTTAATTGAATATATGTCCAGCCAAAAAAAAAAACAGGGGAATCCCTCGCTATTTTGCTGGGTTGATCTTTAAACTTTCCCAGACCGTTTATTGCAAGAAGAGGTAAATTTATTGCTATTGCTTTTATACCAAATGATGCAAAAGGGGGGGAATAAAAATCGAAATACTTCGCCAATGCCAAGCCGGCCGGGATCGGACCCGGGGAAAGTGATCAATGTGTGATGATGCTGCATGCATCAATGTTATGGGTGGGACAGTTTGCTTTTATACTCCAACTGGGAAGAAATTGTATATTTGTTTTATCGTTATCGAATTTTCATCAATCACCCCGGGACCTGTGTCGCTATGGCTAAATGCGTATCGGAGGTTATGGTGATTGGTTCCATCCTCTTGCGACAACGGGAACCTTAATTTCACTAATGTTCATTTTATTCTGCATCGTTTAATGGCTTTTTTTGTTTTTTTGTTGATTAAATTGGTTTTGTGTTTTATTTATTTTTCTTTCTAGAAATGTTGGCTTATCTTCTGCTTTCAAAGATAATTTTTAATCGCTACAAGTAAAAGAGATTATGAGCTACTAGGAAAGCAAATTATTTTCATTTTTAATTACTATATTGAAACACTTCCATTGCCTGGCACTAGACATGGGTGTGTAGAAAACCAGGCTCTAAATAGCATCTTACCCACAAGGAAGAAAAGCCTTTTTCCGAAGCGATGGAAAAGTTTTTCTCCCGAGCACCGATAGAGGAAGCTTAGTCGCATAAATTCTACGCTTTACCAGACACCATCTTTAGCTCTCACTAGCACTCACAAGGACCACAACACTGGTAGTTACCTAGTAAACAAGCTGCATAACTTCGATCGTTACTTTTAACATTTAAACTCCAACTTGGAGTGTGTGTGTGTGGAAAGGAGCTAAAATGGCAACGGAAGAAGAAAGAAGCGGTTACAGAATGGACGGCATAGTGGTCGTAAAAATTGAACTTCTATCCATGTTTTTCTTTTCCCCGGGCCACTGTTCTTGTGGTGGGCTTGTTCGTTGTTATTATTATTGTTATCATTATCGCCATCTTTGGGTGCTTTTAGAAACTCGCACCTACAGGCGCAAAAAAATAAACCAGTGGAAGTGAAACGCGTGGAGCAATGAGAGAGCTCTGGGTGGAAAATATTGCTTCACAACCGCGCATTTAAATTGTCTTAAAAGCTTTTTAAAAGATATCCCCAACCGTGATGGCGTGCGAGTTTAGAGTTTAGAGAAGCGTGAAGCTTAACTTTCCAAGGGATTTTCCCAGGTTTTCCCCAACCAATTCGACGAGTCGACGAGTAAATGTTTGCGATGCAATTGGCTTAAAACTGGCGCTACGAAAGTGGGTTTCGATGAATTCTTCCTATCGGGAGGATAACCACAAATAAAACAAAAAGCCACATAATACAATCCGCACTTTGTTAAAATGCTTCTCCACATGCAAACAGGATGGCGCATTTATTTATTTTTCAATTACACCGCTCCCGACGCCCTCACGCCGCACAAACTTCCGTTCCGGGATTGTTTTACGTTCAATTATTCACCAGTGAGCTGTTGGAATCGAATTTGCCCAGCGGTTTCGACTTTGGTTTTGAGGAAGGCAAGAGGCTCCAAGGAAACATTCAAGTTCACACTGTTTTGATAGCAGTCGAACACAAATGGTTCGATTGCTCAGAAACCGAAGGCTTTCTGTTTAGCGATGGGTTTTTACACACTCCACGAGTTCGGAATGAATTTTTGACCGGATTCTGATACGCCACTTTTTGGAATGGAATTTCACAGTTCGTATTTCTAGTCTAAACTTCTCTGAGCGTTGGAAAAGGGCATGGAACTGAAGAAGCATGCTTCGAGTGAGCTTAAAAAAGGATATCCTGGATATAAAAAGGGTCGAATTTCCAAATTTTAAATGGTTGCGTGGGCATTCGTTTACGTCAGCGGATTTTGAAAGCTTTTCGTTTTAGACGTTGATCAATATTGAAAGGATTCGGAAGAGACAATGTTTTAATACGCTTTATAGAAACAGTAAAATTGGTTGGAAAACTACATATGCTCACTTTATTTGAACATTCTATTTAAACATTTCAAACTATATAAAAATTAAAATTTGTATAACACACCACCAGTGTTGCCAAACAAAAAAATTCTAATGCATTTGGTTTGAAACCTGTCCAGAAGAAGAAAGGAATTAATACACAAAACAAATTATTTATTTATTAAATTAAAAAAAAAACTTCTGAACGAAAAATTAAATAAACTTCTGAATTTTATATTTTTTCCAGTGTAAAAAAAATGTTCAAACCGTCATTTAATTGCTTGAGTTAATTAATATTCGCCAGCGCAAAATAGTCAGTTAAGATTTCCACGCATTTCCACGCAGTAAACCAACCAGCATCGTTCAGTTTTAACCATAATCAATCAATTTAATCCACTCGCACCCCAACCCGTTTTAATATGCTAAAGTTTCTACCGTGTAACAAATGGAAAGTAAAATTCTCGCTCAAACCTTGTTTCATTATTCATTAAACCCCTTTCTTATCAATTCGCGTAAGCCACCCTCCGCACAGCGGCAAGTACATGATAATTTATACGGAAATCATTTCATTTCTAACCATTACCGGCATTGAATCGATATGGTAAAGTGTGAACTCGGTGACTAAACCACGCTTATTGTGTGTGTGTCTATCTGTTTGAAAATCGTTAACAATTCGTTGCCTCGGTAAAAAAGCAGTTGATTTTAAATATTTATGGGAACACAAAAAAAAAGCAGGGAAACAGAATTACCGCGTCGACATATGTTTGTTTTCCCTTTCAATATTGTACCAAAAACCTATATTTCCTTCCAGGCGAAGAACCACTTCTTGTGCCGATGGTGACACACTTCATACATTGGCAGTCGCTAGTGAAAAACCGGGTGACACACTGAGAATCCATTCCCACTGCTCCGGGTAAGTAAATTCCTGCTGCAGCTTACGCACACGATTTTCCCTTTCGGTTGTTTTGACCGTTAAGCGAGAAACCATTTATAATTCATATTTGAAAATCAATTGTTTCCTGCTTGCCTTCTTCTGCGACTTTAACAATGCGACCATCGGGTGATGATGGAATTTTCCAACACTTACATTCCACTCGACACGGTTCCTTGCGTCGAATTTTCCCATTCCACTAAACAGATGGAAAGTGGTATTAAGTGAAAATCGACCACGATTTTCCGATTTTTCTTTTTTTTCATCCTTTTTAACATCTTGCGATGCCACGTGGCTGGTGAAAGCATTGGCGACAAAAAAAAACGACACAATAACATCTCTTTTTCGGAAACTGAACAGATTTTGTTCCCCAAGATAGGATACCGCGTGTGTTATTTTTTTTTGTTATTTAATTCTATTTCGTAAGTCAGCTGAGAAGCTTTAGAAAAGGACCAAACAACAATGGCAACTGTCCTGCATCATTGATGAGTGATTTTCAATGATTTCCACCGCTCCGGCCGTGGTAAGACATCGGTGTGGTAGTTCAGCCTCATGAATCATTCATCGGCACGGGTCCATCGCTCGTACGAAAGCCGGTGCCAAGCCGGTTCGAGGCTGACCTAATCACACCTGACTCACCCGGGATACGTTGGGAAAACGCCCGGTACACCAGCTGACAGGCGGACAGCGTTTCGCAATCATATCCTCCTAGACGGGGACACGGAGGCTTACAGGACTTGATCCTTTTCCAGCATCCATCCAGCTCAAGCCACTGAGGCACCGGTGGGGCACGTGAACCTCCCGATAAGAGACTTCCATTGTCATCATCCCCAGCCGGTTTACGGTAAAAGCTTGCTTTTCTTACCATCGTTCCCACGCATAATTGGATCATTTTCCTAACCAAACCGGGGTTTTTTGTGGGGGAATGGAAACGGGGCAGGAAACGAAACACCTTTTGTGAAAAAAAACCCGACAGCAGGGCGGAAACAGAGTGATGGAACACAGCCCAAAACAGGCGCTGTTTTTGGTCGTTTGTTAGTTGTGCGGAATGGCTATGCCTACCAATAAATGAGACTAATTATGATTGAGCCGGATTGTCGGATGGTTCGTTCGGGTAAAAATGCAAATGAAAGGACGAAAGCTGACCTGCCCGTGTGTCAATTTGTGCCATTAGCGATGTGACACGGTAGTGTGCCTTTACCTCGGGTATACGGTTCGGGCTCCGTTACCAATCCCCCAGTGTCTTGTTTTAGTTTGCTTTTGGTATAAGTCGTTTTTAATTATAAAAGCACTCAAACATCTCAAGACCTGCAAAATGGGTTGAAGTTTTTGTTTGTTTGGGGATTTAGCATGATAATGTCATTGCTAGATGCTTTCATGCTATGTTTGTACTACTATTTGTTAGACAAAATGATTGCCTAATAGGAAAAGACTACATGCAGATGTTCAGAGAAGGTATGTCACCAATGTTTTTCCCCATTAACTTCATTTTATGATAGGTTTTGAAAAGTTTACTTTATTCTTCAAGGAGTTCTGAGATATTTTTCACACTCTGTGGACTCTTAGCCATTTTTTAAAGTTTTCCAAACTTCCAAGATTACTGATCAATCATTGCGATGGTAGACTTTACTTTACACAGACACTGTGTGAGGTAAATGTAAAATTTTGCTTTAATTCTCTTTTCTTGACCATAAATTCCATAAAAAAGAAACAAAACTTAAAGTTGAGAAGAATTCTACTTAAGAGATGATCGAGATTTGGAGCACTTTTTTGAGGGATTTGAGATACTGAGAAAGTTTGAAGAAAACTCCCAGTTCCGGACTGTTCCCGGTGGTAAGGACTGACTATCCTGGTAAAAATAAGTCTACATTCTTCTTTAAGTCTAAATCCTTTTTCGTTCATAAAGCAAAAAAGTACCAGAGCTAAGTTGGAAATGTTCCTTGAAGAATATCCTCATGGTAATAGTCATTCTCCAATAATCCAACATTTCGCTAATAGTAAGAAATGATATTTTCTTGAATTCTATCAACTTAAACACCTTGTGTTGAGAGAAATCAAATCAATTTGGATTTAAACCACGTATTCTAGGTATGCTAATGTCCAACCAAACGAAAAAAGGACATCCCATTCCCTACAAATAATTTCCATTTCCATTTACAAATTCACCTTTCAACCTGTATACCTTACTTATAAAATTAATAAATTGTTTTTCCTTATTTTGATTGATGTGTGTTACGGCGTGAGCGCTTCTGCTGTCTGACTAAGTGTGTGTGTGTGTGTTTTGGCTTTTCTTCTCATTGAATCTCGTATATCAACGGCACCTCATCAGTCACACCCACCCCACGCCCAATGAAGGGTGGTTTCGGTTTTCATTTTATCAGTGAGCTATTTTTCAAAAATTGCACATAAATCATCTGCTTTCTTCACCTGGTGCCCTCGGTGAACAGTCAGGTGTATTTCTGTACAAACTCACCACTTCTCGTCCCTTTCCCCTTGCTAAAGTCTCCCACGTTTTAGATAGAAAACGATCCATGTAACGAATCAATTTACTGCGTGATTGATTGGTGAGAGAAGAAGGAAAAGACTCGTAAAATTATTAATTACTTGCTGTGTTTGGATACACTGCGTTACCGGTGGTCATAAACAGCAAAAGGCCGGGAGTAACGTGGGCACAACGTGCTGGCACGTATGTTTATCCGTATACCGCCCGCTGTTGAGAGGCGGAACGAGCCTTTAAAATGCAAATGGCCATAAATTACGTTCGCGATCTCGTTGCTTTTCCTTATTAGCAGACGAGTTGAAAGAGTGTTTTTTGGGTTGGGGTTTAGTTATTTCAATGATTTTTCATAGTAAATCATAACAAATCGGGACCCCATTTCTACCTCGAATCGCAAACAGTTCGATTCGATAAAATATCGAATGGAAATTGATTTGTTTATGATGCTTTCCACACCACGAGAAGAATGTAATGGCTGTGTTAGGATTGATCGTTTGGTCCTTCGCATGAGATATAATGTCCAAACAGTTTTCCACACCTCGCTACATAAATCGTGCTTCCAGCAGAAACATCGCCAGTGCTCTGGCGTGTGTTTTTGCTACGAAAAATGCATGATTAATCAGTTCGTTGACAGTAAAAAGCAACAGAAACGCACAATATTTACTTTCCGGGAAATTGTGCTCCTAGTTAGCGAGCACGTGCTTTCGACAGCAGCTGCTGCCTTCTTGCGCGTTCTTTGATGCTACCTGGAACGCACTTGATTTTTATTTTCCCCAAAAAACAACCAAATACCGATTCCCGAGAACGATTTATTTGCAGACATTTGCTGTACACAGTGGCTTTTATGTTTTTCGCTCGGGTGTTTTTTTTTTCTTTTATCATCCCGTTATCGCATGTCTAAATTGATCATGCCTCCATGGTTTTGCTGACAGACAGCAGCGATACGGTATGGTATGGGGCTGTTCGATGTTTCTTTTCACCGGAAAAACAATCGTGCAGCAATGCACGGTTTTCGGATCGGTAAATTAATTGCCTCTTCTAGCTGTGTGTATCTGGTGAACAAAAAGGGAAAAAGGGGGAGAAGAAGGGGCAACAATTTTCCCGAGAAAACCATCTCAAAGGAATTTGATTCCAGCGCAGAACGTTTGGAGTTTTTGGAAAGTAGTTGAGAGAGAAAAAAAATACTCCTTATACCGGGTAAAGGTTCGTTTTCTATTATTATTTGCCAGGCAAACAACACGGAGACAATTGCACGAAACGAGATATTTTTTTGTTTTTGTCCTATTTTTTGGGGTGAATTTTCCGGGAATGAAAATGATTCGCAAACGAATGGTTTGGCGTATCCCATTCACGCCCTTTCAATAATATACACACAATAATGATGGCTAATAAAAATATCCCCTTTTAGATATTCCATCTATTCGGTAAGCGATCAGAATTATTGATTCGTAGTTTTAAACCATCATAAAAAAAGAAGATTTTCCTGTTTTTTCCCCGGTAGGGGTTAGGGATGTTGGGTATTAATCTCACTAGAATATTAGCCCACAACGTGAAGGGTAATAATAGAATGGTGAGCAATTTTATTAGGTACCATATTTTCCTTTCAGATCATCTAATTATTCGCATCGTATCGCAAAGCTTCGATTGAACTGGTGAAAAACCTTCTTAAAGTATTAGAGATCTTAATCCAGCATGATAATTTCGTGCATCCTCGTTTTATTATACCAGTTTTGCAATGCCTGTCCCTTTGTTGCAAAAATGAGGAAGAATTGTTAGAAGTATTTGCCCTAAAACTGTTTGACATAAGTCTTCTATCTTTAATCGCAGGTCAATAAAATAGATTGAGGATGGCATGAAATGAGATTAATTTTTAGATATTTTATTGACTTTTGTATTGTGTGACTGATACGCATATAATTTGGGGTATGAAATAACCGTTGCGTATGCAGCACATAGTTATAAAAGATTTAAAATAATTAAGCATAACGAGAGAACAAGTAATACGATTTGGCAAAAAAATACAATTTACTCTTCTCAAAAATGTTTTATTAAAATAAATTCCCAGCTTGCAATTCACAATTCTTCTTGGCTGTTCTTTTTTCTCCAAAAAGTTAATATTTGTATTGAATTTATGTTGTTCAAAATCATATTAAATTGTTTCTTCTCTTGATATCTTGATAATCACCTCAAGTTTTATAAAAGTTTTTTCCAAATTATATTCGATTTTCATCCATTTATCGCGCGACCTGTGATATCATCATTAAAAGCCATTTTGTATGCTGGTGATGTGCGGATTTTATTGGAAATTTTATTACTTTTTTTCCAGCTGAAAAGGGCTTACAAGCTAGTAAAGATCAAAATCTTGGAAGGAATTTTACAACGCAACAGTTTCCGTAAACGATATGTTCGGGGGGTAAAGATTTAGAAGACATTTGACATTTCAGTTCTGATTTAATGTCTAGCTAGCGTTAGGGACAGGCACCGAATAGGGGCGTAGCACCATTATTTAAAGCCGAATCGGATCGAAACAGATCGATAAATCACCGCTGTGATTCTGAATTTACGACGATACATCCTCCCCCCGGGGGTGACAATTAGAACCGAACGATGGTGCCCGTTTTTCGCGAAAATCCGCTCGTAAAAATTTGCAAATTTTAATGGCTTTCCTTTTATGCTCCGTGTCAGGAGGAACGCGAACAGGGCTCTGTTGCCAACCTACCGGTTGGTTGTACCGGTATCCAATCGCGCCTGCCTAACAATGGATGATCTGGCCACAAGGTTTTGACTATTGGGTCCCTTTTGCCAAACGCAGCTGCCGTTGACGAGCGAAACGGAAACTTTTTTCGGAAATTGAATCCAAAGTGTCTAATTATCTTTATTCCAAATGTGATAGGGATAATTACCGGGGTGTGTACCGCGGTTCAGCCCGGTGCTGCTCGAGCTTATTTATGTGGTGTGCCCAATGGTGTTTGCGTGGTTCGTGCGTCCATCTGTCGGTGTCGGTAGGGTTTTTTTGTGGGATACAAATTTGTTGCTTAATTTGTATGCACAAAACTAACCAGCCGACAGTAGGTCAAAAGCTCAAAAATTGTAAACTAAACCAGCATTACCCCCCGTCGGACCTGCTGCTGTGTTTCGAAAAGGGCCACTCAAGGGTACGAAGCTAACGTGGGAAGGGTACCAATCTAACATCTGACTTTTTGAGCAGAACGGATCCACCTAAAGGTAATGAATCTTCATTATCTGTTTTAAATATGTTGCATGTTTTGGACTTTACATAAATAAATGAACGCATCATTTGCATCATTGCTTCAAATATTATAGAAACTGAAAAAAGTTATATAAAAAATAATGTAAAAAAGGGGTTAATTCTTTTCGTTGAAAAAATGAATAAATTAACAGAAATAAATGAAAAATGTTGTATCTTACTTTTTTCAGTAAAATTTCATAATATTTTATATTTCTTTAATTCAATTTAATTGATTTTTCTATGATTTCTATGGTTTCTATTTTATCCTTCGTGTTTTACAGTTCTATTTCCTTTTTTTATATCTTTTGTTTTAAGATTTGTTGTCTCCTTTTTTGTTGTTTTGTATACGATATTGTTCCAGTTGATTTTTTCAATGTTATTTTCAAAAACATTATAAAATATGCACTAGTTTAGTAAAAGTTTTTTTTTATTATTTTTGTTTCAAGTTTATAAAATATTTTTATATTGATGTAGAACTCATTTGCATGCGGAAAGTAAGGTATAAAACACAACAAAAGTAACCATAACAGTGGTCAGTGGTGTAATACTTGGGATGATTGAAATTAAACAAAACACTAAGTGGAAGGCAACAGAACGCAAACTTTTCCCTAAACAGTGAAAGAAGCACATTGTACGCAATGGGGAAGCCTAACGCAAATAGTGATGCATCTACAGCAGTGCGTGCGTATCTACCTCCACACAGGGATGTAAGCATAAATGTGAAAACGGGGTGGCACAAAGGGGGCGGCAATAGTGTACGATTAAACAAAGGAAAGGTAGCGAGAAGGAAAAAAACGTACCCCAAGAACATAACACACGCACAAAGCGTGATCCCGACGCGACCGTCGAAACAAAGACCATCCCGGTTTTGGAGCTCACTACCACCCCCTCCCATCCATCTATTTGTCCCACTGCACCTTCCCGGCCAGCCACTAAATCCCACCGAACTGAGAAACAAAGAAACGCACCATACAATAGTGGTGTAGCGGGCGATATTTGTGTTTTATGTAAATTTTCGGTCGCGGTTGCGTGTTTGCACTGTTTGTGGATGGGTGCGTGAGCTTTTTTTTTTTGTTCGTTTCGTTGTTTTGTTTCCCTCCATGCCATCCCGTTTGGTCGTGTCTGTTTTAAGGGTGGTTTAGTTCAGTTAAATGCCGGTTTGTTTAGTGATTTGGTTGTGTTTTTGTCTCCTCCTCGTACGTACTATACATCTCTTCCACACGCTTTTGTTTCGTTGCATTACCCAAATGCTGCCCATTGCCGGTGCGATAGACTTCCCAAATAGAACCATTCTTTGTTCCTGGGGTTTTCGGTTGTTTTACTTTTTGTCTTGTTTGCGAGTGCTTACTAGCACACCAGCTGGATATTGTAGTCCGATGGTTTTTTGCAGATAATGCTTAACGATAATGATGCCGGAACGGTGAACGGCAACACGATTGGCCGCACCGAGTGTGCTCCGGGAGCTCGGACACTAATTAATTTAAACGAGCCAGTAGCATGAAACGTATTATGTAGCGTAATATGTCGAATTGAATGCTTCCGGCTTTAATGTGTGTATCATTGTGAAAAATGATGCCTGGTTTGCATCTCTCACTTCTTTGCGTTGCGTACCCGCGTAGAAAGCAGGACTTTTTATTCTTAACGGTTTGATTAGGTGCACGCAAAGATTCGATAAATAAGGAAACATTTTTCCTAACATTAGTATTCATTTTTGCTGGGTTCAAAAGAACATAATAAAACAAAAAAAAATAAAACAAACTCTTAAACTTCTTAAACATAAACACTTAAAACAAAACAACAAAACAAACAAAACAAACAAAAAATTAACAAAAAGAAAGCAAATTATAAAACGTTAAACTAAGATCGCAATTTTGAATAAACATAGTCAAAATTGATTCAGAAATAGGAGACGATTGAGTAAAGCTCTGAAATTGATTTAATTTAATAATTTTAAAATTAATCTATTGCAGTTTCAATTTGTTCAACAAATGAGTGAATCTGAGATGTAAAAAATTTAGTTACTGTTAGAATATTTCCTTTTTTGTTATATTGTCTACCAACTCTTTACTTTTTCATTACTTTTTTATGTGTTTATCATGTTTCTTCAAAATAAATCTCTTTTTATGTTTATTTCTTTGCTTTTATTTAACTTCTTTCGTTGTTCCTTATCATTTATCTCTGTTCATACTCACCACCTAAACTTTTCCATCTTTTCTTTTTCTGTTTAACTCCACCTTACGCATCATGCGTTTAGATAATCTCGCACGTCGAGAGCTTCACACTGCGCTTGAAGTATAATTTTAAAACAATTTATTCATCGATTCGCTACGCATTAAAGCTGTTTCAACCCCAAAAACCTTGGTGTTTCGCCTTCTCTTACTACTACTACTCGGCACACCAAAAATGCGCTATTAATTTTGATTCTTTTGGCATTTTTTTCTTCTCATCATCAATCATCAGCCGTCGTGCTGCGTCCACTGGAATGGTTATGCTGGTTTACTAGCAAACATTAAACAAAAAAACGCGATGCAAAGTGAAAGAGTGCAAAATAAGAAGTCAAACTGGACCTTTTTGGTGAAGGTACGGTACAAGAAAAAAAATTGGAGCTAATCTAGTTTTAATGAAATCATCTGGTTGTGGTGTGCTGATGGTTGGCTCGCCGTGTGGTGCGTACTGACCGGCATTGTCATTAATGTACGCACGGTAATCTGACCAAATGGGTCATCGGTTTGCTTAGCATGGAAAAGGCAAGCATTTCTACAGTGTGTTGTTTACTTTCGAGTAGTGATTGTTTCTTTGTTTTAGTTAAGTCATTACTTGGGTTTTAGTGGAAATGCATCTATTGTTCATTATGTTGTTTTCTTTTAGTAGTATTTAACTCTTTTATTCAACTCTTTTTTCTTTACTTATCCTCTGTTCTGTTGTGTTTTTGTTTTAGTTTTCCATTTTATTCTATATTTTTTACTTCCTTCTTACTATTTTACGTTTCTGTTATCTTTTTCATATTCTTCAATAACTTTAATATAACTTTTTTTCGCTTTTAATGTATTACGGCACACCCTCTTTAGCAAATACCGATTGAAACTCCTTAAAGAAAACATTCATCTGGGGGTGAGGCATCACCATCGTTCCAATAAAATAATAACACCAAAAGCTTAATTTCTTCGATATTTTACTTCGAAAACCAAAGTCTTGAAGAAAGAAAAAAAATAAAACACCAGTTCCAACGCACAAACAACCACCGAAGCTTCTCCATTAATTCATGAGAAACCTACCCCACGTCAGTCGCGTGAATGTCACGACTTTTGTATTGTCTTCCATCGAATGGGTCTCCCAACTACCTCCTTCACCACCTTCTCGTGTTACTTCTTCCGCCCGAGGGTCATCTTTATGCCTTTGGTGCACACACACGCTCCCTTCTAATCGGTCACTTCCTTTCAAATTCAGCTGGGCAGCCCGCGCACCCGCATTCGGAAACAATAGACAGTGTCCGCGATTCTCGATTTTCCCATGCTTCCCTCGGCTGTGGCACTGCCCCAAAACCCCGTTCCGGCTGACCGCACGATGACGTCAGCAAAGATGCGCAACGTCTCTTTGGTCTTTGGTTGTGCTTGAAATTAATTCGATTTTCAAGACCATTTCTTCGCTTCACGAACGCTACAATGGCACATTAGGCTCCGTTTAGGTGAGGCGAGCGTTGGGTAGCAAACAAAAAAGAAAAATGACCCTCCTTTCTTTTTCGCCTTGATGCCGTTTAGCTTTAGAACCAATTAGGAATTACATGGACCCCGAAGTCGTAAAAGCCTGTAAACCGTTGTCTTGTCGGCCGAAACAATGGTTACCTTCAGCCGACTGGAACTCCACACGAAAGAAAGGTGCTCTAATGAATCATCTGATCCAAAGTGGGGTTTACCTTTCACTTTTCACCATGGTTGATTTTGTTTTGTTGGAAAATCCACCTACACATGTTTTGTACCCCCTGCCTTGGGATTGTGGTGAACGATTTCCTACCCATCATTACTCACGTGACAACAACAGTAAGAATGCATCCGATCGAAACCGTAGATCGGTTTCTCCACGCCGATTGTATTCAGCTGCTGTGCAAACACCTTACCTTACAGCTCGATTGGGATTTCCCAGCAGAATGTGCGATTAAATAGCAATAACAGGGAAACAAAAAAAGCTGAGTCGATATTTGCAAAGCTGGTAAATACCGCGCCGATACGGTGGCGATTCGATCGGTTTGTTCTGCGAAGCTGTAATCGTGGAATATTCTGTCTGATGAAATACAAATTGTGTTTTGCGTCTTGGAACGAAAAATGAGGCCATCAACCTACTTACGGTGCTGCAAGAATGTTCTAGAAAAAAATTTGGTATGCATTTGAGGAAAAGTTGCATTCTCATAACATATGGCTAGAACAAAGCTTTTTTTGGGTGAGTAGAATGAGTGCATTTTTTTCCAACTTCCAAGGTTTCCAACTTTAAGTCAAAGAAAGAGAAAAAAGGCAGGACCTAAGTCTCTTAGGTTAAGGAGCTACAACGAAGAAGAGCTTTCGTTTAATTCTCCATCGATTATAAGTAAAATTCTCCAATAAAACGATCAGTTTTTAATTTCCAATTCGCAGAGAATGTCCAGAGAGAAGGTCCAATTAATTCTCATAAAATTGGTTCTTCTTCGTACATTACAATTAATTACGACTGGAGATCTTCTTCTATTGGCAATTTACATCCAATTTCTATGAAAAGCTGGAAAATACGTCCGATGATGTGCCACTATAACCTCAAGAAAGGTGTTGGGATGTCATTTCTATTCTTCCTAGACATTATTCAGCCATAATAGTCCTGAAATGAAGAATTATACAGAATCAATAAACTTTCAAATAAGATCTTGGAAGTGCTAAGAATTCCTGATCTACCTCAACTTGAATCCCAGAAATAGACTTCCTTCTGGACACTTCACGTCACACAGTAGCAATCCACGATTGCAGCATCAACAGTTGTTTCTTGACCTTCATTAAGTACCATGGGCTCCAATATTGGAGTTACGAGAACATCGTCGAAGTGAGGTTCGTAGCATCATAATGAAATTAAGCTAGTATTTAACACATTCTCCTACCGCACAAAGGCGTATCTTAGACATTAGAATCGTGTGGGTTTTAATAATAATGGAAGGTATTGCATGTACAATTCCTTTTCTTCCCTCTGCACAAAGCGATCGTTGCACTCATTTTCTCGTTCCCATTCGCGGCTCATCTTTTAGCCCGTTCTGCTTTGTGTCTCGGCATTTGCTCCCAACACAACTCACCGACGGCCGACAGGCACCTGTGCATACATCGGTGAGTTGTGAAAAATATCATGCACAGCATCAGGTGCAAAAAACCCCGTTCAAGAAGATGCTGGCGTGGGAAATCCCGTGTACCGTTCGCGTGGCGGATCATTGTCTGGCCACCGATCTGTCTTGAAGTAGTTGTTTATTTGCAACCCCGATAAGAGGGCGCACGGGAATGATATCATCCGTTGGCGATCCGACGCGTATAACGGGGGGGCGTATCGATAACAATAACACATTCTTGCGCGACGAGATCATCTGTGCGTATCATGTTCATCATCAGGCGAGAAAGAAATACGCTGGAATGTTTATTTGTTCGGGTACGGTATCAGCGCCGGAAAGGTGCAACATACGCACGCAGTGCTGTGAGTGCACTCACCGCAGAAGGTAGTTTGTGGTGCATCGCTTTTCTTCTCCAGCTGCGTTTTAATAGACAAGCGACTATTGCTTTTCGTTGTCAGGCTTGCTTTCGACCCAAAAACCAAGCTGGCATCGAATTTATGCCGGGGCTATTAAACAAGATGGTTGTTTTATTTTTACGACACTTCTAGTTGTTATCATTTTGCAGGATGAAATGTTTTTTAAAGGGAATTTTGTTTTCCTCGGAGCTTTTATACGCCCTTGCCACTTTGCTGGAAAAAAGCAAATTTCCTTCCGTACCGGGCGCTTTAAACAACCAGGGAATGAACATGTTGGCGCTTTTGTTTGCTTGTTTTTTTTTTGGTGGAAATATTTTAGAAAATATTTTGCACATGAGCGCAACATTCTTCCTGCAGCTCTAGGAGCAAAAAGGGATACTGCCTGTGTGTGCTGTCTGCTTCCATTCCCCGGTGACGTCTCTATGGAAACGCGTTTTGCGCGATCCCAAAATTCGCTTCCTGCTCTAATGCACTTTCAATCTATTTTATGACTTCATTTTATGGCTGAAAAATATTTTAAATTCCCACCACCTTCGTTGCTTTGCTGCTACCTTCCCCCCCGTGTTCTTGAGCGTTTCCCTACGCGAAAGAAGGTTGGAAACATATACAAGCTGCACATGATAACAGAAATGGAAGGTTTTGTGGTGATTGAGTTTTTTTTTTTATTTTGGGAAGCAGCACTGTACCGAGTGCCTAATCACATCCTTCCCTGTGTCTGTCCTCTATATGGGTATTTTGTGAAGGACGGAGTGTTGTGTGTGTGTGTGTGTGTGTGTGTGTTTTTCTTCCACTTTTCTTCGTTCGTCTGTTAAATATTTCACACCCCTTCTTTTTAGGAGGGTGAATATTTGCCATACGGGATTTTTATTCGCTCACAGTCGTTAAATCAGGCAGGCAGAGTTTGGTGGACAGCAAACAAAAAAAAAAATCTGTATGTTTCATGCACCGAGAGGCAGTTTACACACTTTAGCACAAACAGTGTCGGAACAGTGGTTATTCTTCGACAATCTGCAATGGCCATTCATAGCAGATGGTGCTTAGTTAGGCTACCCGATGCGGTATCCTGTCACATGGGATGGACATTTAAGTACCTAAGAAAGAATTGATTTGATGGCAATAGAATAAAGTTGGTTTCGTTATATTACTTTGAATAAATCTTGCATCAAGAAAACTGTTTTGTCTAAATCAGGTATTGTTACATTAGCGTTAAATATTTTTTTCAAATGAATTATTTAACAACTATTTATTCAAGTTCGAATTCCATAATTGAAATATTAAGAGCGCTATTGTTACAATTTTCATATTGAGTTATTTTGAGAACCAAAATTGTAATAATACTCTTTTTTTATTTTGTTATATCTATTTTCAGTTTATTTCAAATGTAGTGTGAATGTTAAAGTCGCATTGAAAAACTCTTTTCCTGCGAAAACTGGTTATGACATTTTCATTCAATAACTTAGTTTTCCTCTAAATATCTTTGAACTCACTGGAATTCCTTGAATAATTTGATTTTGAACATCAAATAGCAGATAAATACACTATTGGGAAGCAGTTATTTCCACACCTTTTAGCTCTTTTCGAAGAACTGAATGAAAGGACACCGTCCATGCTCTGGGTTCAACGCTTCAAAAATAGAAGCACTTCGTGGAACAGTGAAGTCAAACGCACTGTGGACATTTCTGCACTCATGCTGCTGTCCGAAATTGCATTGATAGCAGCATCCAGCAGAGTTTCGTCCACACGCTCCGTAGGTGTTTGGAATAAAGGGACAAAAATTTAATCACTGCTTCTCTCGTGTTTGGCGTCCGATGTCTGGAATGTTTACCGGAAATCCGGGTTTTGCCCAACACCCAGAGAATATTTTCCTCACTTTCCGGGAATATGTTTTATGCTACTAGCCGGAAAGAGGTGTTGGCAATGTTGTCTAGTCAGCTTTTATTGTTTGATATTTCAACGGCTAGTATTTGCATGAAATGCAGCTCTGGTTCTGACTAATTCCATGAACAATTAGGCATCTTCTAGTTAATAAGATAATTGAGAGGGAATTTCTTGGAAATGGATTATATCAATAACAGGTATTTTTAAGTTGATTTCCTCCTTTTTATAGTTAATCCTAATAAAATGTTTTGTTTTTATGTACTCCTTAGTTTTTACTAAGGATTTTCTATTTTCTAAGGAAAGTTCTATAATGATTATATTTTTTTTGCTAATTTTATATAAGTCGTGTAGATAAACAATCTAAAAAAATTCTTTCTTAAACGTTTTGTTCATTCTATCGTCTCTCCCAGGCCACTCTCTCTCTCTTGGTGTCCTTTTCATCAGGCTAAAACGCTTGCACTTAATTATAAACGGTTAATGAATGAACTAACGAATGCCAAAACGAACCAACCATACCAAGCACTCGGATCGTTAAAGGTAAAATGAAATTCCTTCCTGCTATACGGGGCGTTTTGTTCCATAAAAACCTTTTACATGCTTACAAATGGGCATGTAAGTCTGGTGCTGTTGCGGCATCCTCCCTCGGATATCTCGCTCATTTCGAGCATTTTATGCGTACAAAGGACCTTCGCTGTGTGTGTGTGTGTGTGTGTCGGTGAGGGTAAATATACATATTGTAGGAAATTTTGAATACCATTGCCCTTTGTAACGTTTGCCTCGTCCTCTCGTGCATTCATCTACGACACAGTCAACCAGAAGGCGGTAAACGCGCGATGACAGAATGAAATCATTCCACAATCTCCCCCCTTGGAACGAATGCCATCAGCTGAATGTCCGAGTCTTATGAGCTACCGGAGATATTCTTCTTCAGCGCCACATACCACGCGTTATGCTGCGTGTGATGTTTATGACGGTGCTGCAGTTGTACGCCGGGTATGGTTTTTCGGTGTGACTGATGGCACCTAAAATTTGCGCCGGAATGTACACCACTCTTATTACGCCAACATACCGGTCTTGCCGACAGGAAGGACCACAGCCCCACCACCGGGCAGGGTTACGTTTTATTGACGACGCTAAAAGTTTCCTTCCCTTGTAATGTGGAACGGAGATCATCCTAGTGGACCGCTTTTTGGAGGGTTGTCGGTAGCGAGAAAAGACGCACTTTTCTCCGCTTGGCGGTAAACGATCTTGCAGCGGAAAGTGCACGGGAAAAGTTTTTGCCCGCTTTTGTGGCTACATCACCACTGGACAAACTATTTTTCCATCCGAATGAACGAATTTCCCCAACGCTCGTTTGCTTCGCCTTCGCACAACAATGCCTGTTTTGCTTTTTGCCTGGACGTTTGCGGATTGAATTGGACACCGGGACACAGTTTATTTCAGTCGGCTCGGGCGGGAGGTCGTTGGGCAATTGTTTTTTTTCCCCAATCTCCCACCCAGATCACCGGTCTAGCGCTCAAATTCCAATGACAAACTGTGGCTATGGAGCAAAATTGAAATAGTTTCATCATCGAGAATATTTCACCCCCGGTACAGGTACCCCTCAACGGTCAACAACCGAGTATCCAGGCGAGCGAGCGAAGAAATTGAGTTATTTCGATGAAAAAGTTTTCCTATTTCAACTAACAGACGAGAAATATACATTTTACTGCTGCGTCTTGGAGTAAAATGCCACTAGAAAACGCTACTACATAGAACGCCCCATCATGTGAGAGTGAAGGTTTTTGGTTTGGTGAAAAGTTTTGAAAAACCGCACCGAATGATGAAATTGTAATTGGTTTAATTTTGAGGTCAATCATTTTGTTGGCCGCAAGCCAGAATTGATAATAAAACGATTTTATTTTGGGGTGAAGAAGAGTAAGGCAGCTTTTTAAATCAAAATGATTGGTCTTTCATTTTCAGTAAGATTTTCAAATATTTCGTAGCTTAAAGTGCTTTAAGCATGGTTCTTAAGGATGTTTTCAACGATTCATCACTTAAATTATTAAAATTTTACCTTTTTGAAAATAAAATTAATTTACTGAATGTAGAAAAAAACGTTGTATTCATAGCGGAATTTAATCGTTCTAATTGTTTGAACAAAAATAAAAAAAAATAATTAGATTGCAAGCGATACAAAAACTCATTTCCTCTACGCATATGATAACCTACAAAACAAAGCTTCAAAGCGATAAAAAGAACTTCGCAACGCAAAACCTTCGCCGCTTATTTTGAAGAAACATAACCCACCTTATCACGCCACTCTCGGTGCACGATGCAAACAAACAAACAAACCGGCCAACCAGTCAGCCTGTCGGCCACTTTTGCCCCGTATAATAACTGCATCGGTAGATATTTTTCAGTGTCAAGTTCGCACAACTCAGGAAGAGACCCCCGTCTCACTTCATCCAATTGCCCCATTCCATCCGCTCGGAAAAAGTCTGCTCAGTTCTGACCGGGATGTAACACTGGACACCGTTGTTTTGATTCCGTATCGTTCGTTTGCAGTTTTTTTATCGAAATTTATAAATAGCACCGGGCGAGAACGGTTTTTGCTTGGCATCCAGCAAAACGGATGTTGCTTCCCGTCCATTCCGCCCATACGGAGCGTACGGAAATTTGATCCAATAACTGGAAGGTGTTTTTGTTGAAGTTGCAAGATCGACAACAACAACAAAAAAACGATGCAACAGCAATACGAAAGTAGCAAAAAAAAAAAAAAACGCTGCACCGATGCATCGAATCGTGGCTTTTGCAGGTTGAAATTCAATGCTCTTCTTCTCCTGTCAACAATCGGGGAGTGGGTTCCATTTTTTTGTGCATTTCTTTCCCCCTTAGGTCCATTTACGTTGTTGGTTGGTAGATTTTATTTTGTGTTTTATATGGCTCACTGTTTTGTGTTTTTTTTGTTTGTTTTCATTTCGTTTCAAAGAGCTATTTTTGTATGCTCTACAGCAAACTCGTACATCATCCGGGAGCACCAGAATGGTTATTTATCGTTGCACAACTGTTCATTTGGATACCGTGCGTTCTTTATCTTTGCACCCTTAGTGTGTGTCCATAAGCACGACGGGGTCAGAAAGAAAACGCATGCGAACCTTTTTAGCATCTCACTGTTGTGACACGCAAGTGGAAGGATTATCAGTGGTGCGATGGCATAAACCCGGCCACACAATGTAAGGAATATTTACAAATGAACGTGTCAAAGGAATGAAACAATCGCGCCGAGTAACTGACCTACCTGACGGAGGGGGGTTCGGATTTTGCGGAATGGTTTCTTAAGCAAATGATTGTTTTAGTTGATATGATTAATGAAGCAGATTTATGCGGCTTTTGGCATACTGAACTGATTTTTCTGCGAATCTGCAATTTTTTCAAGCAAGAGTGTTACAGCTTCTTACAAAACATTTGCATTTTGTGTTGTTAAAAATAAATTATAAGTTTGTTAAAATTAGAAGTGTCAAACTAAAATGAAGAATTTTATAAAAATAAAGAAATTCGATTAAAAGATATGCAAAAATTAAAAAAATGAAAAAGATGAAAAAGCAAAGGAAGGAGCAGTAAAATACTAAAAATTAAATTGTAAGCCACTAACTAGTCTCCAATGCAATATTTCGTACTTGAAAACTAACAATAAATACCTAACAAAACGAGTAACTTTCAAAAACAAAGTAGTTAAATGCATTAATCGTTGCAAAGGAGATGAATAAATACAACAAATATATAAAAATGAAAAAAATAAATAACATGTTACAAAATGGTAAAAATTACAGTAGTTTTCATGCGTCTCGTTGCACCCATAAGCGTACAAGAGAAGAGTTGAAAATCCTGCAAGTAAACCGGGTGAGCTACATTAATCTTGTCCTTTCTGTAGTGACACTTCCCACCTGGTTGACCAGGTCAGTGCCTCTGCTACCGACGTCACATCGACTACACGTCGGCTGTAACACATGTAAATACTAAGCTTCACTCACTGTCCAACACTAAATCCACTCCCGTAGGTAGTAGCTTGCTTTCTAATAAAAAACAAAACACCCAACCATTCTTCAGCTACGTGAAAAAAGTTACGCAAAAAAGTGTACCAATGCGGAAATGGTACGAAAAATAACGATTTTGCCACCTCCACATGAACAGATGCGGTGCGAATATTTTTCACTCGTCCAGTGACATTTCCACCCACCCCATTGGTGTTATGGAGGGCAGTGAAGTTTCCACTTTGTTAATCGGTTTGCTCTATTTTCGGGTGCGTCGTGTGTGCGTCACACGACCAACGACGCCGACTAGCGGGAGATTTGCGTTTTGTTGAAGGTGGACATTTCTTGGGTATTCGATATTCGAGGACATTTCTTCCTGACACGTAGCCGCGCTTAGCACCGTGGGAGATTCTACAATCATGTGCGATCGATCATTCTTGCTGGTGTGATATAAACTGTCAACTGTTTGGTGAGGGAAAGAACAGCGAAGAAAAGTTATTATTGTCCACCAGAACAACATCAAAACAACATTTAATTAGCTGTCAACGGCTCAAGAATAATGCTGATAGATGAAGCATGAAGAATGGCATTAAAATGAGCCTGTAAAGCAAGTCTTTAAAATGACCTTAAAATATTTTTAGCAATAGTTTAGTATCTGCTACTAAAAAGTTATTTTTAAGTAGTATGTTTTATACTAAGGAAAAAACCCTGTAGTAGCAATAGGCTAATTATTTTTTGTTTTGTTTTGTATTCATTTATTCAAAACTTAAAACGCATAATTCCATTATGAATAGAATAATTTTGAATGCACACAGTTAATAGAATAATTAAAATCTACTAGCTCCCCATCTGCCCCGCAACAATGACTGACAGTGCCCTTTCTGAGCACCCTTAATCCTCATTTTAAAACACTTCTCCAACATGCCACGACATTTCGAAAACAAAAACAAAAATCCGCTCATTTTCCTTTGGCATCACGAACGCTAACCACCGTTTCTGTTTTGTGTTCGAAATTTGTCCACATGAAATATTTATGCTTGAACCATAATTCTCTCCACTGCAAACAGCCCCCCCACCCTTTCCAACACCAAAAAAACACATTGTGCCGGGCAGTGATTTTCATACAAAGCGTAATCCGGCAGTCACCAAAAAATAAACCACCGGAGCCAACATTTAGTCAATGTCAAAGGTGGAGGTTTTATTTTTTATTTTTTTTTTTTTTGTTATGCTGTGTCTTTTGCAACTTTAGCTCAACTTACCTATGCTTTGCGACTACCAACCGGCAACATTAGATCCAGTTCCAAATTCGGTTTTTGGGGGGGGGGGGGGGAGAGAAGTGGGAAAAAAATCACACCACAAACCAGCGCGTACCGTTACAGCATATGCTGCTGCCAGAAATGGTTTCGGTGCACATTATATTACTGTGGACGACGACGAATGTGAATCCGGGCACTTCTTCTAGGTTAAATGTGTTTGTGTGTGTGTTTTTTTTGCTTCTATTTTGCTGGCTTTTTTGCTGCTTCGATACACACAACACACTATAACAGACCTCGGTGGGTATCGCGAGAACTGCGCATAAATTTTATGCTTTCAGCGAAAAGCGAACTCCGGGTTTTTGGTGCGTTTGGAGCAACAAAACAAATGCGGTCACAAAGAAATATCGAAGCAAAAAAAAAGAAGGAACGACCAAACCAAAGAACGCGAGATCCACCACCATATCCAGCTGTGCTGTTTTTGGGTTGAAATTTCGGTCATTTGACGGCTGTTTGTGTTGGCATTTTGGTGGTCCTCAGTCCCTTAAACCTCTCTTAGCAAACCTCTCCAAACGTGACTTCTTTCTTACATATGGAAGTTCTTTGGAAATCTCTAACGCTGCCCATGTAACGGGCAGGGGTTGAAGCACACCTAAAAGATGTTGGCAGTTCTTGTACGCCAGAACCTTCCGGAATACCACTTCCATGTTTCATCGGAAACCAAAAAGGGGATCCAATATTTCGGGACATGCGAGATCTAACCGGTTTGATTATGTAATTCCGGTGGAAGAATTTTCGCATGTCGTTTTTCATCATTCGCGAGATGGTTGGTTGCCTGCGCTTTGCCTCTTGCCGTTGACAGCTGACTGAGTTAAGGTTCTAGTGATGTGTGTTTTTTTATTTTTTATTTGAAGCACCCGTATTGCCTAAACAACAATGTTTCTCACCGGTTTTCTGTTTCATGAAGGATTGAAAGAAAAAAACTCCTCACGTTGCGTTCGTTTGTCGTCAGCTGGTAGTTTAGTTACCATGGTTTCGGGATATGGAAGACGAAGACTTCTCACTATTCGCTCCGTCATTTCCACAATAAAAACGGTTCCAGAGGGTGGAACACCTAGACAACAGGGAAAAGGGATTTGTACTGTTCGAAAGACCATAAAAATTGCATAATAATAAAAAACCATAACCTACGGAACCGGTAACGAAAGTCAAAAGGCTTTTGTCTGAGCACTGTTTGCGTGGCTTGAGACTGGGTTTTTGGGTTCAAATTACTGGTATATATGGTCAGTGTGCGTTAGTGTATGACAGCTTACAACATTCCAACAGTGAGGGTAACGTAAGGGTTTCTGAGGTCCGAAAGCTCCTCTATTAACATTAATATGATCAGTGCATTAAAGTGGAATAAGCTGAGTATGGGAGAATAGAAATGATTTATTCGGCTTCAAGTTCCACAGCCCAAACACATGACTAGGGTCAGAAATGAAGCAGTCAAAATATGATCAAACCCTTTTAAAGTAGATAAAACTAAGAGAGCTTGCTTGTTTTGTCTAACCAGCTAATAAGTAAGTATGAAATTCTTCTTCAATATTGTTGGGAGATGTACACAAAAATTGGGAACTCTTCTCGACACAAAAGAGATCCTATAGAGACTCAAGGTATAAGATCTTGTAGTGAGTATAATGAAGTTCTCCAAATCTTTTATTGGAGTATATAAACAAGTTACTGCCTGAATGTTTTAATACCATTCCTAAAAGAAAAAGCTGCTTATACAAAATAGCCAACAGAATTGATATTTTATTAAGTGTTTATTTGATAAGGGCAGCCTATATGGAATATGTAACACTTTGAGCAATATTGATTGTTGATCCAGAAAAAGTATCTCTGTGATGCAACCTTCTTTTCCTATCTTATTATCCTTCCCTCCATTATACACCTTCCTATCTAGCAGGAATATGAATAGCGAAACTTCCACCGGTGTCATATACTCCACTCCAGGGAGTGACTCGTGCGGAAAAATAACTATCAACTAACAAGATCGTTAAACACTCGTACATGCTTGCTGCTTGGTATCAGGACCGAGCTCTGCGGCAGGCTGAATGGGAAGAACTTTTCAAAGAATCATTTTCCCATTCAGCGAAATGGTTGAAGCATTCCTGCAGGATAAACTACACTTGTTAATCGTAGCAAGAGTAACGTCATGCGCCTACGTTACTAATGGTTACGCAAGCTACAAGCCAACTTTCGATCTTCTTTACCATCAGCCTCGTTATCGTTTGCTTGCTTTAATAGGACCATTTTTAAACCCATGGTCCTCCTGGGAGGATTAAGCTGTTTATGTGCATATCTTTAACTCAAACTGTCGTTTACAGGTCGGATCAGTGGAGAATGGTAGGTGGAATAAGCGAACGTCTAGGGTAAGGGGGGACCTCGAAGAATGCAAATTTGAATAAATGTTGGCAGTAGAAGCAAATAGTTCTTCTAATCACGGCACACACAACAGCACGGTGGAATGCGAAGTAATTCAGTGCCATATGATTGAACTAATAGTGTTTTATGTTATTAAAAATTATTCATATGCCCATATTTTACATGTCATAAATGTAAGAACGGATTTGAACGAAAGGAGCTAAGAGTTGTTGTTGGTGAATTGCTTTCCCTACTTCTCTCTCTCCTACTTTTAGAAGGATTTATCCATTCATCTCTCAACGAGGATCAAAATTTGTGTGCAAGAATGAGATGCGAGAGAATGAGATCGGGCGGCGCAGCATCGTCAATTATGGTTGTGTAGGTGTCGTGATAACGAAGCAGAAGAGATCACGATAATGAGAGAGAGAGAAATTCTAATCAGTAGTGATCGGTCAGTGATAGATTAGAGATATCCGGTTTCGGTACTTCGGCGTCCCTCCATTGTGCATAAAAAAATTGTCAATACTCGTTGTTTCTTGCCAAAAAGTGATCCTCGATGATCTTATTACATGAAAAACAATAGTTAGTTCATCAATTCGTGTGTTAAAGTGGTAAAAAAGTGAAGTTTTCTTTCGCACGTGCTCAACTTTTTGCCGGCGTCGGCTTGGGTTTGTGATAGCGTGTGCAAGTGTTAGTGAAAGAAGAATGTGCTAAAAGTACAGTACAGTATTGTCCTCCGACGCTAATGTAACATTTTCATCGCTCATTGTATTTCAAATATATTTGATTTCTTTTTTTAATCCGATTTTTTTTGTTTTTCAGGCAAAAATGCTACAAAAACGGTGAAGCAAGAAGAATTATGAACCAAAGTTGAAGACAATATTAAAAAAAGTGTATTGAGGTAGTGTGGTTGCCTCGTTATGAACTCTTTTGACTTTTCATAAGTGATCAATGCAGAACAATGCTTACCATAGCGTGCGTTTTTCTATCTTGCTCTTACCTACGCGCGCAATGTACGTTCTTGCGTTCTTACTTCAACGTTGAAGTTATCATTGCGGCCAGCGCAGTATGCTGCACGGTAACGCTGTAGGGTGCGTGTGTGAGAGAGTGAGTAAATTACTAATCAGTACTGTGGGCGTTCTATGCTTGCAAGTTATTTGCCTTTGTGTTTGTGCAGTATATTTCGGAAACGTGGTTTGCCATAAAACCATGCCATAAACGTGTGGGGTTTGTTCGGTTAGTTCATAAAATTTGAAATTAATAAAAAAAAATCGGTTATCATATGTTGTGAAAAGCGTCTTTCATCCTTCGTGCACGGAAGAAAATTCAAGGTGTTTTTTTTTTGGTGAAAAAAGTGTTTTTTTTTGTGTAAATGTGTATCAATGAGCTTCTTGCGTATTATGTAAATTATGTGTAAATTAAAATGTGGCCATTGTAGCAAAGTGTGGTGCTTTCAATGTGTTTATGTGTATTTAAATTGTGTATGGAAAAAAATAAAAAAATAAAATGTCAGTGTGTGAAAGGAGTACAAAGGAGTAATTTACCAGGGGTAAGTAAACTACATTCAACATTTAGTTTATATTATGAAATTATTATATAAAATATGTAAATCTAAAAGAAAAATATTCCTCTAAGCTAAAGACTTCCCTGCAGCAGTATTACGATAAAAATTATTATAAAAGAAAAAATCTCAATTTTATTTCACAAAGTGCTTTAAAGCTTTCTAAACCATTTTATTGTTCCTCATACCTATACCTAACAAACAAACACACTTGAATGTAAAGCAAACCTTCATACACACGGAAAACCTTCAAATCGGTTGACAAACTCAAAACGAACCGCACCTTAGCAGTGACAAAGAAGCATCCAACATGGAAGCAATTTCATCTCGGTCTGTCGCGTAAGGGACTCCGGGCGTGAGGTAATCAGCCCTCACCGGTGCTCATTGCGGCAACCCGGGGCCGGTCCAATCGGACGCGGAATGTGAGCGATTCTGACATATCACGAGCCTCACGAGCCACCGGTCCTTTAAGCGAGGGACAGTGGCATCGGCATCCACGTCGTGCACTTGGTGAGATGTTTTAGAACAATTATTTATTATTTATTTCAATTACACTTCCTGCCTGCCTGCGACAAAGCACGGTGACGATGACAACTTGCCCACACTCTCCCATATGAGGGGAGCTCACATGAAGTGGCTTGGCTCTACTACCGGGGCCATTCGTTCAGGTTCGGTGTTTTCAAAGTCCGGACGTTTTCCGGACAGTTCCGCTAGTGGCTGGAAGATGCCGTTCCGGTAGCGCATCCAGCATCGAAGGAAAGAGGGCTTGATCGTTGTTTAATTGAATTTATTAGGTCGTTCGAGCTGATGATAGTTTCCGCTTAGTTTCGTCCGGTAAAGACTTCCTTCCCATTTTGGGCGGGGTGGGACACAATCGGCGGGTAAGGAATTAAGTTTTAATTATTTTGTACGCCTTTTAAAAGGGCAAACTTAAGCGGAAGCAAAAGCTAGCCCGTTTGTATGTATGCTAGCAATGGCCGCCCCACCCCGCGCCCACTGTACAACATGTCCTTCAGACACAGCTTGTACATTATGTTGTCTCGTTAACGTTCGCCTGCTGTCTTGTACACGATGGCCCAGCATCATCTTATCTGGTTTCGAATGCTCCATGAATGCAAACTGTGCTTACGAATGCCTAATGTTCCCTTAGGGACATTTTCCAACCGGTTACCGAGTTTGAAGTAGCCCGAAAAAGGTTCTTAGCTCTTTGGTTGAGAGCTGGAGAGCTTTAGGGCAACGGCAACGAGCGAAATTACACCGGTACCTAATCAGGGTTTAATTGTTGGCAATATTCCGCAAATGTTTTCTAACTGTTATGCGCTATCACAAAAAGGGAAAAAGAAAAGCATTCCAAACAACATCGAGGAACACAACAATCGAGTGGAAAATGGGAGTTTTTTTGTGTGTAAAGCTTTTGGTTTCGAATTTCACAACGTTTTGAAAAGTTGAAAGCAACTCACATATGCAGATTTTATGGCAGGTCAGGTCAAAAACGGGCGTGTGTGTGCCGTGTGGGTGTGTACATAAAATGGGGCTCGTCTCGCGTCTAGCAAAACAGTTCGTTCAACTTCGCGTGAAAAACAAAACTTGTTCAAACAGTTTGTTTATTAGAAGAGGGGGAAAAGAGAACCAAAATAATCTGAAACAACTTTAGGAAATTTCAGATTTTGAGAAAAAAAAAAACAAATAAATCTGTGGAGAAGTTGGAGAACCAGACAGAAAGAGAAAAAGAGACAAGTAAATATTTAAGAATATCGAAAATTTGCCTATTCATGGTTAACGCGAAAAAGGCATAAAAAAAATCTCAGTACAGCACAAAATTTGTCTTATTTCAGCTGTTAAATGGTGGGCCCGATAGGAAGACAAAACAAACAAATAAGGAAAAGAATGCATCACCAAAAAAACGTGCGTTGTCACGCTGTTGTGACAGGAACGTTAATGTCAAAATGGCAATGAAAATCTCACGCTTGTCTTTTCATCAGAAAAGACGCATCCAATTTTGCTACGACCACGGTAGAACCCGGTGGCAAGAATGGAAAATTCTCTACCGAATGGGAAATCGGTCGTAAAATAAAAATCATGGCAGCATTTTGTTTTTAACCTTAACAACACATCTCCCCCGGGGGAGATATTTCCTGTCATGTCATTCGCTCGTATCGACGTCAACGTTTCCAGGTGGAGATTTACCTTTCAAGAAATGTGCAAAGGCGACAAAAAATTTGTCCTCCCCTGTGTGTGTGTATGTGGATGTGTAGAATGTGAAACAATTTGTCCCTTTTTGCACGGAACGCACATACTGTGGGGATTTAAACGGATTGTAAGTATTTTGTTATTGTGATACATGTCATACAAGTTGTTTGATTAATGATGAAAGAATATATCAGTTTTGAAGAAATTTGTTAAACTGATTTGTTATGTTAAGTACAGTTCACAAGAACAATTGCATTATAACAAATAAAAATATTTTTGGAAATATGAATATTTATCAAAAATATGAAATTCCGTCTTTTTAAAGTTGATTCCTAATATGGAAAATAAGTTAAAAATGAATAAAGAAAAAGAAAATATTTTTAGATTATATCTACCACTCCAGTATGGTCATTATTAGGATAGAGGATCTTCTATTAATCATTCAAAACCCAACAAAAAATACCTGGAAACTTCATGTAATAAGAGTGTCTTTACATGCGAAAGCAAAGAGAAAAATGTTATCTTATCATAAATGTTTCGATTCCCTATCGATTACCGATCAAAGCAGCATTGAGGTCATAGCTGTTGAGTCTTTCAAGCATATAATGCACCTATCGACAGGTGCATCGAGCTTTGCACGGCAAACTGTGTTGATAGCGCCACTCCACTCAACTGGCTCGTTGGTCTAGGGGTATGATTCTCGCTTCGGGTGCGAGAGGTCCCGGGTTCAATTCCCGGACGAGCCCTCAGGTTGTATTAACTTTTTTTTCTGTAACTTTTAACCGTTTCTTCATGATGTTTCACTTCACAAAGCCACATCAAAGTAAAAGAAAAACCCCAAACCGAGGGGAATGGTTTTTGGCAATCAACCGCGTGCGCATAACAATATTTATTGCCAAACAGACACATCAAACGGAAACCCCGGGAATGCCGCTGAAGAAAAAAAAATTGTCGTCAAATCGCGCTTCACCGCGACAGATGAAGGACTCTGTGTGGATATACTCCCTGTGGTGGAAGGCAAAGAAGAAGAAGAAGAAGAAAACGATTGCCAGATGATTTGATTCCTTCCAATGTGCTCACAAACACCTCCCTAGAGTATAGTGGGCCTGAAATGAAAGAGGCTCGTCCGTTCCGATAATCGAGAAGAAACACGGGTGTTAGGGGAACCTCCTGAAGTTCCTTGGGGAATTTTTATGTGTCTTCCAATCGAACACAACTCTCACACTTCCTATGATGAAAGGAATTGTGGTGTACTGTTTTGCGTTTCCTTCTCGTCAACCCCTGGGGGCGGGATTCTTTACAGTCTGCCCTTCGCTGTGGCATCGTTATCATTGCGCTTCGCGTCATCGATAAGGCAAAAACCGTGGGCCGTCAGATTGATGGTTCCCTATTTCGTGGTTACGGAACACGTCGCTAGATAGTGCAAAAGCAGAAGAAAAAAAACCCATCATCAAAGTCTGCTTATGTTCGCTGTTTTATGCTCGGATTGATAACAAAGAAAGGAAGAAGAGGAAAAAAAACACACCGAAAACTTAATGCAAGAAAAGCGCACAACACTAGTACGTAATAAATAGGAGAGCGAGAGAAGCTTATTTTAAAAATGGAACAAAAAGAAGAACGACCAAATATAGCAACCAACAAAAAAACGAAAGAAAGAAACAGAACCCCATTCCATCTACGATTTGAACAAAGCAACGTGCTGTTTCGATAATAAAAGTAATTTTATTACACCTTTTGCATTTCGGGTGTGCAAAAGAGCCCCGGTTGTCCATGGCAATATAAAACCTCACCCTGAAAGCGAACCGAGAGCCGCTCGCTGAAAGTGAGAATTATTGTAAAACATTTTATTGCCCATTGGGTATCAGGAAAAATAAGGTGGAAAAATGCACGCACGAGAAGAGCGTTAAGGTAAGCGGTTGGCCCGCATTACAACGTATTTTTTTTTTGGGAAAAGATTTCATCTCTTCACTACACACAGTTGAATCGCGCGTTGTGCGAGCGGAATCTTCTGTTCCGTGTGCTAGGGCCCGGATCTGCACCACCGTTCTTTTATGCGCGTTTTTGGAAAGAATACGAAGCGTCCGGTATTTTTCAGCATCCCACGGCAGCCAGCAGCCAGTTTGACAGTTAATGATGGATATAAAACTTTTTTTCATCTTTCCCTGTCTCTTTTTCGGTGTTTTGCCCCTTCGCTTCAAAGTCGTTCCCTGCGCAATTGTGTAATCCGATGGAAATAGTGTTTCAAAAGACCCGCAACCGGGAGAAGAGTGGCGAATGAGCTTACTGTTTGAGTACTGTTTGGTTCTTTTTATCGAGAAGTCCCTACTGCGTCTTCTGCACCTTCAAGGATTCGTTCCACGTTTCTCGGGCATGCATGGAAGAAACAGATTGTAGTTTGAATTTTGTTTTATTGATTTGGCATTTATGATTGTAGCTAGTACAATCACTATTGAGCTGCCAGTTTTTACGACCATCTCACGGGTTTTTCGTGATTTCTTTCTTGTATTAAAATTTTCCAGTTTCAAAAGTTCAGTTTTGTGATGTATGTTGCATTTTTTTTTCATCTGCGCTTTTAATGACATTTACTGTAAACGATTTTGTCCTTTTATACCTTGACAGGAGCTATTTCACAGTTTTCTGCTTTACCTTTCCGTTGGTGGCTATATGATTTATGGTGCCCGCTGGTTTATGTTCCGTTTCCTTCACATGTACACGCAGCTGAAGGTACTCTTCTTAATGTGGTGTTTTTTCACAGTAATTTGCTGTTTAACAATGAATGGAATATACTTCTTCTGCCTACTTGTAGCATCTGTATTTTTAAACAATTATGTTTTTTTGGTGATATTTCAGTTTGTCTTTAAGTTTGGCAAGAATCGCTTACATATTTAACTTAAGTTATCCTAACTTTATATAGCCTTACTTAACCTTGCTTTAAGGTAAATCCTAATCTAATATCAGAAAGAAAAAAGAGAAGAAATCAGATATAAACAGATTGATACCAAAAAGAGGGGATAGTTAAAGAGATAATATCAGGAATTAAAGGATTAGATAGCTCCGAGTAGACGATCTCTGTGAAGTACTTCCGCGCGAGGAATAGAAGTCAACTGAGAGAGTTGTTTACGAAGAGAATATTGAACAAATATATAACGGAATCGACAACACTCAAACTAGGACATCAATACATTTGAGAAAGAATAGTGACTATGTAATAGAACTGCCAATAGAATAGTGAAGGACCTTTGTGTTTTGATGGAGTTTATAAGGATCGTAGGACTTGGGAGATCAGGCCACCACTCAAAGTACTCCAACTTCCTTACAAGTAACCAGAATAACGTTTTAAGACATTAGAGAGCAATGATAAGCCATACGTCTAAGTACAACAAGGGTTATCGTCTCGTCCGCCCTGGGCTCAGACGTATGAACTCCATTACTTAATAACGCTTTTTAAGAGTCCATCATACCTCTTGTATGTCCAGATGAACGACTTAAAAGATTTCTGTCCGGTGTCATTCTTGTGACATTTAAAGCCCTCCTCAACTCCAACTCAAGTTAAATCCTTGCACTTTTTTGAGGTCTTGAGAGTTGCCAAGGGGCAAAAGCAGAATCAAAGTTCATCAAAAATATCCTTAAAGACTATTAAAGAGTAACTTTTCGTTTGAGAGTTTTGTTAATGAAATCTCGTGAAATTATATACAACCATTTCTACCTAGCATAAACACGTGCTTTAATAAATTATGGTCGCTTCATAAAAATAAACCGCATAGAAGAGTTATCGTTACTTTTACGTTTTCTCCCCAAATATTATTTGATTTCGGTGTTATCAAATCTTTATGTTTATGATTAAGCACTGCATTTCACGTTAGCGTCTTTTATATTCGGTGAGAAAAAATCATACGCCTTACGGCCATATTTCGTATCGTCAATCAGATTAGTTTAGGAACTTAACTATTCGCCCATAATCACCTCAACGCATGATTAAACGTGTAGCCTGCGAGCGGGAAAAAACCCAAACCAATTTCCCACTTCTTCAGAAAGTTGGGCAACATACGTACGATTTGTGTGCGTTGATTTTTCCTTCCTGAATTGAATTATACGCCAATTCCGTACCGTTCATATCGGACGCATGTAAACGCAGGAAGGAAAGTCTCGCGGCCATTCGCAGAGCTAGGAAAAACCACAAATACACAAACGCACTGTATCCTTGCCACATTCAGATTCTGCCAATCATCGTATCGAACGAAAGCCTCCGGTGGGTCAAACGGGTGGTTAACCTGACAAGAGTCCACACGTCACTTCACCCACAAAGCACGAACAAACCTTGGTGCCCGATTATTATTAACCTTTTTTTCTGGTTCGCCCTCACTTTGCTGTTGTTACCGCTTGTTCCTGCTTCTTTTTCCTTTTTGGTTTGCACCTTCCGGGTGTATGTTGTCCGTTCGTTAGATCAGCCAACACCGGTACAACATGCGACTACGTACGAACCATATGGTACCCCGAAAATATACCACAGAAAATAAAACCCACAAGCCATCCCATTCCCAATTTCTCGCGACCCCGATAGGTAAGTGTGACTCTGGGGATTCCGAATGGTAAGGTCTCTGTTTGTGTGTGTGGTTGGGTGGTGGTTTTCTTTTTCGGGACATAAACCAATGGAACACGAATTGGTACAAATTGAGCTAGAGCGTCCATCGTGTTTTTCGTTTGGTCCCGCTCCGTAACCCGCGGTTGCCAACTGCCAAGGGACAATCCACGGACTAACAAACATCGGGGCCGGGCGAACAAATTAGCCTCCGGTTCCGGCGCTTCGTTAACGGTTCCATCCAGCGGAGGGAATTTCGTTAGAATTCGTTATCCTGCGATACAAAACCGTTGGCTTTGGCTTATCGCGTTCTGTTTGGGAAGGAAACATGCGAAATACATTTCCATTTTTTGGGACACTACTGGTAAAAGGACTGGTGTCCTTTTTTTGTTGGGGGGAGGTCGCTTGAGACACTTTGTGCAATCGAAGGTGATAAATAATTTTCCTAACAAGCCAACTTTCCTGTTTTTTTTGTCGCCGGGAGGTACTGGAGCAACCTTTAACAGACATTAACGAAGTCGTTCCAGTAACAAAGTTATGGGATGGATTAATTTATCAAACAAAAGAAAAGCAATCCAATCGAACTGAAGAATTCCTATCATTTCCATGAGAAAATAGTGAAAAAAAAATCTTCAAGAATTCCCAAACCAACAATCATCTAATGTTTCAATTTGATGAACCTTCCCTTGATTGCATTGCACCCTTTCCCTTGGGAGGAAAGAAAAAAAAAAGCCACCTAACCACGATTAAGACGCCCAATCTCGAGACGCATTCCATTCCGAAGAAGAACAAAAGCCCCGGCCCGCCCCCGGGGAAACCCTTTTTATTTTTCTTCTAGATCAATAATTCAGTTATTCAATCACCACAAAGGCAACCCGGTTGTGCGTACCAAACGTGACCCCTATTGCTTCGCGATGGGGAAAAAAAAGAAAACTTTCCAATTTCCATTTTCTTCGTTTTTTGAACTTTCAATAATGTGTCGTACCCAAGTCGTCGAAAAGAAAACCATTGCCTTGGTATGCCGGTTTTAGCAAGGACAACCGGAAATGCTATCCAGTGCCAATTCTTCGTGTGTATGTGTGTGTCTGTGTGTTTGTGGAACAATTCAATACCACCGGAACGCGACCAGCGGGCGTTCGGTTTGTGTGTGTAAATGTGGGGTAGGAAAATGGCTTCAGCGGATGGATTGTAAGGCTCCGTTTGTCGTTAGCCCGGTTTTGGAATAAATTACACTTCCGGATCCGATGTCTTCATGTGCGGTGCATGTTTTTACTCTCGTTCGCAGTGACTTCCTCACAGTATTTTTTTTTTTAGATCCTCGGTGTCCATTTTCCACTGGAAAGCACCACCGAACGATTTGTCGATTAGCAATCGACAAGGGAGTTTTAAGGGAAAAATTCTGGCGTTTGTTTGATTTTGTGTCCTTCCTGTCCTTCCGAGCAATCCCATCACCATTATCATCATGGGACGCAACCACTCACTCACCCTTAACCGGTGCCGCCATTGTGAAATGGGAAGGATTTTCCCCGGGTGATTGTTCCTGTGGGTGTTCCTTCTTACGCTGACGGATTGAACAACACGGCCCTCGCAAGAGCTGTTCAGCACAACAAACAAAACAAAAAAAAAGTCAAAAAAGCAAATAGAGAGAAAACGCAGGAAAACTCCTTTCTGAAATATCCCCGAAAAGAAAAGGAAAGCAAGAAGCTCTTTGCATGAAATTTTCCGTTTTTCTTTTCCGCATGTGTTTGTATCGATTTTCCACACGCGTTTGTCAGTAAGTAAGGGTTGAAGAACACGCTCATCAATTTTTATATTTATTGCCACCCTCACCAAAAAACTTGGCTCGGTGCTCATCGGCACCCACGCGAAAGGGAGGTGGAAATTCTAGCATACCGTGATGGCCGAACACAAGTGTGATCCTTGCATCTTTTGGACTAGTGAGAAACGTTCACCAAAAACACACAAACACTAGAAGAAAAGGGTTTCCCTTTCATTATTGTGTTTGTGTGAGGGGGAGAGAGATAATGAGAGAGGGAGAGAGAGAGCGAAGGTGAGCGAGGGAAAAGGAGCACAAGAAAGTGGAGCGGAAGTTTTGTCAAATTTTCCACCACACAAAACCCACCGAAACCGGAAGGATCCGAACCATCAGGGAAGGATGTACGTTTTGGCTTGTCGCTTGACACTGCGTAAAGGCGGCTCCCAATAGACAGAAAGCGATGTGAATCGTTAGTTTTTATTTTCTGCTTCGGTTTTCTCGCCACCCCCTTCCCCTCCCCCCCGGACAGTTTTACTTCCGCTAGTTTATTTTACTAGCTTCTTTGAAAATTGCTTCCATGCGCTATGTTAATAGCATTTTTGGACTTTTCCGTTTTTTTTATTTTGGTGAAATTTTCTTTGCCGGGGTTGACTTTTTCACGTACGGCCGGGAGTTTGTTTTTCGGGAGAGGGCGAGGGGAATTTTTGCAAAACAAACCAAACACAATGATCACACCGAAGCACGGATAAGAAAGCACGGATGTCCTTAGAATGGTGCTGATGATAGCGAAAAACCCCGATTCGTTGTGTGTGTGTAGAAAAGTTTTTCTTTCGTTGTGGAGAACACGCATGGAGTATGGAATAACAAACTTCTTTACTTGTTTAGTGTGTCTTGATTAAGTTGCCATTTGTTGGCCTGATTTACATTTTGCGATGATAAATTCCGCTGCAACAGTGATGAAAGTGAACGGAAATATTCGTTCAATATTTAGAAGAAATATTTTTTTAGGAATTTTTGAGTAGTTTTTACGAGAAACTCTTAGTACTAAATCATTAAGTACAAGCAGAAGAAGGAAATTACTTCATGAAGACACTTGTGTCATTTCCAATCATTATTCTGCTTCCACATGATTGACTTTCCCGCCCTTAATCAAGAATTTATTTCAACCATTTTCTTTCGCTAACCAACGAAACTGTTTCAAATTAAAAGGCGACGTTCGGTTGTTCGGCATTTGCCACTCCCCGGCTTGCGGAAATTATTTAGAATTTGTCTTGTTAGGTTCTTCTCTCGGTGGAAAAAATGCGCCTGATTGAGCTTTAAGTGAAATTGCAAAATTCCATTCCACCGTTTCCGCGTAATCCTTTGATGATGATCCTCTGGTCCTATTATTATGGCGCCACATCCCATCGAACCCTTCGTACCTCCGGACACCACAAACGTTCGATTGCGTAACCACCGCTATCACCATCATCACCATCATCATAATCATCAGCATCAGCGTTGCGGGAACTTCCCTCTGGGCTTATCAATTAGTTTCTTTCGGTTGAGTGAAGTTGAGTACGGAATCGGAATATCCCTACCGCGACCGGTGGGTGTCATGTTCCTTTTTTTGTTGCTTCCACCACTTTTCCCTTTTTTCCCTCCACGGTAGCAGATTAATTTTTAATGAGCTCCTTACAACTGAAACGGAAGTGTTTGTGACGTTCGTGTGATACAGGCTCACGTCTGGTTAATTTAGTGCTAGGACTCGGGGAAAACCCATTTTTGTCATGGTGAGCTTGGTGATGGTGAATGGGCAGCGAATGTTCTGTGCAAGGACAGATTCGCTGATTAATAGGAACAAGTAAATAGATACTTTTGGCCAAAAGTTTACCTTGTGTAAATTACAAGCGAAACATTTCCCCCATCGTCGTTGGTTAGCAAGTAAAGAAGGGATGTGAGATTGCATGGGATGTATCTGCTCAAGATATTTGCGTCTTCTTGGTGTACTAAAGCTCATGTGGAAAAGAAATGGTGACTTTCATTAAACTAGCAAAATTTATAAAACTAATTTATGGTTAACTAAACTTCTTAACACGTTAAAATTAATTTAAAAAAATAAAACAGAAACAAAAAAAAGTATCATTAGTAAATTCAAATTAACTAACGAAAGTAAAAACTGCACTTGCTAATAAAGATAAAAAATAAATTTAAAAAACTCTGTCAAAAAAATTTAAATGAAACTTTATTTCTGTATTCTACTTTAATCATCCGGCTAGAGACATTCTTCGAGAACATAGTGTGAGAGTCTACAATTTTTTTTGGAGGATGTAAAGTATTCAATCCTTCTCCAGTTTTTTACTTCAATAGTTAAGTAGGGTCTCGTTATCATTTTAATTTTTCTTATTATTAACAAATTTAGCAGCTTCTTCTGGAGGATTGTCTTCTGGTCAGCAGCAGTTGGCCTAGATTAACATTTTCATCTAACAATGTCTAAAGTATCCTACTATTTCTTCAATGTTCGGCCGATTAACCGCACCTCCTGGAGGGAATGAATGAGAGTCACTTTGTACTTGATCATTTTCAAGTTCAGTTAAAAATTTGCCTTCAAAATTAATCTTTTAAGTTTCATAAGCGACTAATTTGAGATAACTTTAAGTACTTTTTTTTACAAATAACTAAAGTCCTAATGAGACAAACAAATCACACTGGAGATCATTGCCCTTTCAGGCGCAAATTCCTACAGGCATACGTCAAAAACAAGAAAATGCATAAAACCCTTTCCGAATTATGTAATCTTTGCTGGGTTGATTGTTGATTTTTTTATTTCCTCTTCCTTTCCTTTCTTTGTTAAAAATGCTGAATCAAAAAGTGCAAAAAAAAAATCGGGGTAAACATATTCATCATGGTATCTACAAGAGTGCGAATACGCGATCTATCATACGTAAAGAAGGGGAAATTCAAATCTTTATATTTGCTTTGTTATCCTGTTTTTTTTATTCTTATAAGTTAAGAATCGTAGTCGCTGCACACCTTTTCGATACTCTTAAGCTCTTACTGCTTCTTTTAGATGAATTCTTCCTCCGCTGTTCAACTGGTTGCATCGAAACAGAAAGGAAAAAAATACAAGGGTTCACACACACTAAACACTCTAATTGCAATACGCGAAAGGGATTTCCACCGGTATTGTCCACTTTCTTCACGCGACCCAAAAGTACCACGATTGTTCACCTTTTTTTTCGTCTTCTCCGCGCCATTCTTTTCACTTTCCCGATGGGCGGACACCGTGGCAAATTTATCGTGATCCTTTCCTCTTGTGCCATCGTTAGGCTTATACATATTATGCCGGTAAAATCCACAGGAAACAATCGAATTGCATTCTGATGCAAATGCCCTTTCTCCGTGTGAGTTGAGTGCGAACGGGTACGAAACAGGATAACTTGAACGTTTTGTTAGAATTGGGAAAGGAAGAAAAGCCCTTTCTTCTAGCCTTTCTTAGCATTGCACGCGGGTCATTCACTTCGATTTCCCGGAATTCATAAATTTAGCATAACTAGTTGTTGAACAATATGGAATCGTTTGTAAGGAGTGAGAAACAATTCCGGGCCACTATTCTTAGCGCATTGCGATTGGAATGTATATTGTTGATTGTTTTTTATTAAGGTACTGTATGTTAATGGCAGAATTTTTTTTATATAAATAAGGCATGATTGATAATTTATTGAATATTGTAATGGTGTTTCCTTCAACGAATTTACAATTTAAAATTAAATATCTTTTAAAAAATAGATGTTATTTGTTTTCCAAAAAAACTATAAATAAATTAATTTGATTGTATAAAATTATATAAAATTACACAAAAACAAAATGTCATTTTACATTAAATTTATGTTTCAACATAAATATCGATGTTGGCCAGACCGTACTTTATGAATAAAAAAAATAAATATCGATGTTAAATATTTAAAAAAATTAATTTATTGTTGACGTCTTCCAAGGTTTTCCTATAGTTTGTATTGTCTAAAAAAACATTATGAAAATCAAATGCGTTTTTTTGTTAACATCCTCGTCAAATTTGCAACCCAAGCAAAACAGCATAACGAAGAGAAATGCTTTCTTTAACCCTTCGTAGAAATGTTTAGCTCGAACAAAAAAATGCAAGAAACGCAATTGAAGCACAATGCTAAAAAGAAAAGTACACAAAGGCAATATGATAAAGCAACTCGATTTCGACAAACCCATTCGAATGTAAATGTGAAAGAGGAGAAGCGGATTTCCAAACTAAAGCAGCAGAAACACATCCTTTCGCTATAACATGAGCCTTGTGTCTCGTTTGGTTTGTTTGATTGTTTGATTGAAATTAAACTCCTCGATTTGACAAAACAGTGAGCCAGCAGCAGCGTTACGTCTGCACGGTACGCCACAGCAAGAAAGGAAAAAAATTCCCTCGAGAGAAAATTCAAAAGAAATGCTTCGATGTGTGCATCTTAAGAAGTTTTTCATCATTTTCCCCGCGCTCATGCGTACAGCAGAAGGACAATGGCCTCAGCTTGTGTGCCCCTTGTTGGGTTTCAACTTTTTATCCGTCGGTTGCATCCGTGGAAGAGTTGGAAAAAGGGAGCAAAAGGACACGCAGGATGTGATATCGCGGTTGTTTGCGCGGTTCCCGCGGTCGTCCGCGGAGGGACGTGTCGCGCTTGGTCACAACACTGCGCTGCCATTTGCCGTACGCTTTCTTTGCGATCAATACTTTCTTCTTTAGCGCGTATTCCGAAGGGATGCCGGTCAACCCCTTTTGACGGTGAGCGAACAGAACGGAATTTATTGTTATGCAATCCTGGAAATAGGGGAATAGGATGGTGGAAGTGGAACGTAGAACGGGTTTGAACGTCTTGACCGAGTTTTGATGTGTGTATGTATGCTTTGAAAGGCAGGAATGGTATTAATTCATTCAACAGGTTTTGCTTCTTCAAAGCGGTTGCAGCAGCTCTTTGTTCTTTTATTTATGAAGGATCGTTTAAGGGATTGTTTATTTGCATCAGGATTTTCAACTTCCATTATAAAGATTGTGTGTTTTTTTACTTCCCTGAGTAGATTTTTAATAATACGTTCTTTTAGTTTTTTCGTTGGTTTCTTTCGTATTGACTTTCGTTCTTTTTAATGTTGTTTAATAAATATATTTACACCGTTTGGATTTGTATAGGTTCGTTTTATTTATTTTTTCTACTTTAACTTCCTCTTCATGGTTTTTTTAAATATATTTTGCCTCCTTCTATTTGTTTTGTTGTGCATTAATATAGCATTTCTACTTTGGACTTGTGTTTGATATTTTATTTCTTTTGTTTCATGTCTTTTATACTTGTTCGTCTTCGTTTTGTGTAGTGTGTATTCCTTTTTTATATTTCCTTTTTTTGGTTGATTTGATTTAAGTGGATTAACGTTTTCTACGTTTTCTGTGTTGAATACAATTTCTTTTATGATTTATTAGTAACCTCATAATTTTATATCCTTAAAAAAATCCTCTGAGTTTTACGAATTAATGGGAAAATTGTTAAAAGAACTGATTTGCTATGTTAGCAGCGGCACTTTTGAAGCTCTAGCTAATCAAATTTCTCTAAACATTTCACACCATATCGACCCTCGTTCTCAGTTCTTATCTCGTTCGGTAACTGGCCTCAGATGTCAAAGAAGTATCAAAAGAATAACCCGTATTCACACGCGGACATCCATCGGTACGGTAACAGACAACCAAATATATCAAATTGATAAACTTCAACAACAAAACACGCGTAAATCCCTAAGGAAAGCAGGAATAGAAGAAGAAAAAAACATTCACCCATTGACCCACCGAAAGGTGCGTCCCTCCGCGATATGGTGAGAAAATGCACACGGAATGCATCTCGACTCATGGGTATCCGCGGCTGTCCGCGATGCTTTAATGCACCGCTATTGCAGCTGGCAGAACCCGCGAGGCTTAGATCGGGTTTTTCTTTTTTGTTTTTTTTTTTTGGTTATTTGTCACACAATAGATACTGACTGTTGGGTATGGGAGAATCGAGCGGGAACTTCAGTGAAAGACTGGAGATTGGCAGCTGTTAACAGCGCGGTGTTATCATCCGATGTTTGTGAAAGGGGTTATCATCTTTTTAGAGCGACCAGTTTCGAATGTCCGTTGACTAAATATTCGGGATTTTGTTTTCGGCGGCGATCATTACGATCGGTCAAGACAAGCGGTTGTAGTTTTTTTTCAGATCGTGGCAGGGGAATAATATTTGAAATCAACTCAAAAGAGGATACATTTTTCCCACGATTTGGTGAATTAATTTTCCTAACGCTTTTAGTAATGATCCAAATATGATATATCAAATATTATTATTGTTAATATTAAATCCATATTTCAAGTAATTTTTGCTTCAGCTTAAACACTCAATTAATTTTCCTTAAACAAACAATTTGTTCGAGCTTCAACCTCACCGTAAGTTTGTTTTTTGTTCTTCCCATTCTCAATCAATTTATCACTAACCTCCTGTGCAAACTGATCAGTATCGGTAGGGCGTAATTAGTTATTATGCCAACAAAAAACCCCTTCTTTGCTTTTATTGTTTCAGCATTAACCAGAGGTGAACGTTTATCATCGCTTAGAGCTAATGTTTTGCAATCGCGTAAATATTTGCCCACATTTGCGTTCGATCGAATCGCGATTGCTATCGCACGCATGTGCTAGAGTCAAAGGTTCAAGCGTAAGCGATCGACGTAACAGCACAACATTAAATGCAGCGTGGAAATTAAAAACTAACCCCAAACACACAGAAGAAGCAAAAACAACGCTACTAACGACAAGCAAACATTCCTTTCCACCACTTATTAGCACTTTGGAAGCGTCAAACATTGCTGCTGCTCACAATTTTACCTTTTTGCCTCGTGAAGTGGGAATAAATACCGATCTATATATCTTTTTTCACTTCCCCATCTCCCTGGTGCGGCTTTACCACTTTAGATGCAGATTAGCTTTTTAGGGATCATTCAATTATTACGTAACACGGCAATAGGGGGAGAGGTGGATAGAAAGGGGCTGCAGCCAGCGTTTTAGATTTAAAATAAATAAAAATAAAGCAAAATTCATGTGAAATTTTCAAGAAATATCTGTAATTCGATCGATTAAACAGTATCGAGCAAGTCCAAAGACATAACAAAACCTGTTAAAAATCCTTTTTTGTGATTTTTTTGAGGATTTGATTTTTTGAGGGTAGGAGGAAGGGAAAGAAGATTAGTTTTCCAAATTATTACGTAAAGAAATGACAAAATTTTTGGGTTACGTAATACTTGAACCATCCCCTTAGTGCAAAAAACGTGCAGTTGGTTTGCCGATTGTTTCATCGCGATAGAATGCACCCGCAATATGAGCGGCAGGGCTTTACGCTAGACACCGTGTCTCGCGTATCGTTTTTCAATCTACCGTTAATGAGCAAAAACCTAAAGGTGCATTCCATTTTTAGTTTTACGTTTTAAACGTGCATCGGTACGGTTAACGTTTTGCAGTGCAAATGAGAAGTTTTTTTTAAGGAAAAGATTTTTTTTTATTTTTTAAAAATATTTCAAGATTGCTGAACTCGAAGATTTCAAGGTAAATAAAATAATCAAACGTTCAAAGGTAAATAAATAAAAAAGGTAAATAAAATACATTTTTTGTTAGTAATAAATAAATTCTTGATGAATTGAATTTAACTACAGAATTGAAAATAAATGAATTATTTCTTATAATAATTTATCGTTAATTACTACTTATGGATAGAACTATCTACAAATAGAACTAGCAAACTATCAACTAGAAAATTGCAACAGCTTTTCACAGTGCACACTGTATCCATCCTTCAGTTCACGGAAGCGACCTATTCTAATGGTATGAAATCTCCATTTCCAATAATCAGCTTAAGATCTAGCGAAGGAAACTGGCTGGGAAGCCCACGTTCTACGACCAATCCAATCGTCTTCCCCGATCAGTGCACTTGCCCGTAAACTGCTGTGCACTAATGCACACTTTGCACGCTTCGCAATTGCACCGTCTGTGGCATTACGGAACGGCACCCATAATACCGACCGATCGCTAAGTGCACTACTATCAACCGAACTCTATCACTAGCATTCCCCTTCCGAACCCTACCAAAACGTGCAGCAAAGCCGACTCGAAGCAGAATACGTTTCAAATGAAGCAGAAATATTGTAGTGCCCATCCGCCTGAAGCTGATTATGCATCTCTTCATCTGCTTGCTTGCTTGCGCCCCCCTTAAAACAGGACCACTTCCGCTTCAGCTGTCGGAAAATCCGCTGCCTCCAGATTGGTAAAGTGTGCTGTAGTTTACGTGCAGGAGCACAAATAATACCTCTCCAACATCGAGAACAGAGGCGTCGTCGGGTTTTTGGCGCTGGTCGTCGTTATTACTTGATTTAATAACCGTTTTGCAATCTTTGCATCATTACGCCCGAGTTGTGCAGAGAGAGAGAGAGGGTTGGAAAAGCGCCCGATACCCTTGTTCTTCGTGGGAAAGCGGGCGAACAAAATCAACCGGATCTTCTCACTTTCGGGGCGACTTTTTCTTTCACTTTCCGGCAACTCTTTCGCAAACGAAGATAATTGTAATACTTGCCCCACGAAAACCGTTCGTTTACTCGTTACTCGTTCAGTTTCACGCGCGACAATCGCATTGCGGAAATGAACAGCGCACAAGACAATCGACATCCTTGCCGGTAAGGAGCTGGCTGGGGTTTTTTTTTTTGGGGAAGTAAAACGCTCGGAATGTGTTTCACGATTGTTCGACAACTCAATTACCGTCCCCGCTAGATGACTTTCACGCTGATTTCATTCGGAACAGTTCTGGGAAAGCGGAAGGAACGAAGAACATCCAAGCAGACATCACAAAGAGCAAAAACTCTGTTCAGCATATTATCGGTGGAAAATATGCAGAAGCTTGCGTTTCCGATTATCTGCCACGTACCGCATGGGGATGAGTTTTTCCCCCCTTTTCTGTTTTTTTTTGTTTGGCGTACCATTTCCGCATTGCCACCATTGCCACGCAGGACAAAGTGTGCTGCCATTTTGCAAACTCATGCAATCGTGACTCGAATCGTATCGGAGGAAAGGAAGAAAACAGAACAGTCAACTGCCAGTAGATCGTTACATTAGCGGGGTGCGGTTACAGTGACTTCCGGAATTGGGAATGTAAGTTTGGAAGGATTTGCCATTTTACCAAAGGATAGTTTAGCGGCGGAAGATTGGAATGAAAACGAAAGCAAACAAATACGTGCGTTTGCGAATCGGAAGAAATAGTGCAGAATTATCTGCATGACATTTGTCTGCGTTGTGATTTTTGTTGCTCTTACTTTGAAGTTATTACGCTGTAAGGTCACTCTGGAGTTGAAAAAATATGCTTGAATGTATTAGACGATGACGACTAATGTTTGCAAGAAAATTTCATCCAAACTTAAGTTTCCATTCAAGGACACTTTGAAGTGGAACTTGAAGTTGGGACTTGAAGTTTGCTCAGATATATTCCGGACTCTCTGAGGAAACTTCAGGAAACTTTGAGGAGCTTCCTTTGAGAATTCATCATTCTAACATTCCATTACAGGATAAAGAACATTCTATAAATATCGGCTTAAATTTTAAATAATTGTACTAGGATATAAAGCCGCATACATTGCAAATAGTTGTCAACATGTGCAATCTACAGGTTTGTCGGAAAGTGCAACAGCCTAGTAAGACCTCATTGCGCTACGTTTTGAGCATGGTAGGTATCTCATGCCATCGCATCCGTGTCAAGAAGATAGAGTTGTCTATTTCTTCTTTCTCCTCTGTGACGTAAAGAGGAGCCTTCTTTTGCAATTTAAAGAAATCCTGAGATATACTCAAGATATAGATATCCTTTTTTGTAACTCTCATATAAAAATTCCTCACTGACGGGCGAAGATATTCCCAAGTAAATTGCTCCACAACTCCTCAACTCAACTCCTCAACCTCAACTCCTTCAGGCCATTTTAGCGATGAAGAACAATTGGTTAGATCTCAAACTTTTTTTTAATAGTAGGCAATGCATTAATGCAGTAGGTAATTCACCCTTTTTATATGCAGCTTCATGTATCAAACGATAGTAATACAAATGTCACAATTTTTGTATTACTGTTCTTGTTTTCGACCATTCGTCGATTGTTCAACACCCATTCCGTAAATCACATAAATGAATTCATCTCACCTAACTTTGAACATTCGTGTTTCATTTAGTATCGATGCTTAAACCCCTCCGTCCTCCCCCACCTATCCTCCATACCCGTTTCATCATCAATTGATTGTCATTGTTCGAACGGATGGTTCACGTGCCTATACGTGTCACGGGGTTCAATTTCGGCAATGTTCCGCACAAGTGATTTTCATTCTAGGCGAAATATGGAGAACGGCCAGCATATTGGATCCTTTCGATTTCCATCCCTCTGCTTGTACGAAACTGAAGAGTGCGATAATTGATAGGTTGATGGACAGAAACGAATTTGTACGGATAGCGTTCACTATTTTCCCTGGAGCCTTAACGAACGTGTATGTATGAGTGAAAATGGAGAGAACAGAACAAAACAAAAAAACGTCCCCAGGCATAAAAGGAATGTATCAGTTCTCGTTCAGATGATCTTCGATCGGCGAACCTGACATGGGATTCTCTGTCCGCTTTAGGCCAGGGTTGCCTTTGACGATGGAACATGGAATTTATTAGGATATGGGGATTTTTTTTGTTGGTATGTGTGGGGATGGTGACACCGAGATAAAAAAAGAGGAAATGTTTGATTCGCCAAACGAGGAAGTAAAATCAAGCAGGTGGTATGATTGAAGTTTTCCGAGAAATTTAATTAGAAGTGATGGGCATCGGTTCCATCATTGGAGGGTTTTTTTCCTGTCCCAACATTCTTGCCTATTCGGTGTCGTATCAGCGGTTGATGTGTATTCTGTGTCTGAGTACCGTGGGAAATCAACCCAGATGAAGGAAAATGTGTTTCTGCTGAATTATTAGAACGAGGAGGATTGGTAATTTACTTTCTATCTTCTATTATTTCTATATTCTTTATTATAAAATACATTCAATGGGTGCTACAAATAGAAGATATTAATTTATTTTAATTACGAAAATTGAAAATTATTATGAGTAATTTCGAATGTAATTCAAACCAATTCTTCACGATGGAAATGAGAGTCTAAAGAAAATAATTCTCCACCATCACCGGTTTCCCGAACGGCTCCATCACCCATGTTAAGTGACCAATTTCTATGCAATACGAGCTGCGCAACAAATGCCCCGTGTAAACTGATTTATTGCTTTCATAAACCTGTGCATACTTATGAGTCCTAGCACCAGCATTCTGTTGGCATTCTGGTAGGTGAATCAAAAAGTGCCCATAAATGGATTTGTATGGCTACCACCCTATAAGTATGCAGGTACCTTATCGACACCCGGTAAAATTATGCAATCGGTTGTTATTAGATTTGAATATTCGTGTTGCATAAGCTGAAATGGGCGCTGACTTGAAAAGAAAAGAATCCATTCCCGTAGCCGATGTAGAGGAACTTTAAAAAAAACTAAACCCCATCACGGGGGAAATACAATCGTCACATCCGTGTGTATTGAGTGTTCATTTGAGTTTCTTCGGTGTTTGTTTGTTTGCTCCCGAATTATGCTTTTTTTTATGTTGTTATTTTCACTTCCGAGCACCTTTTCCTGTCGGTACTTTTGTTTCATTTCGCTTAGCACGCTTCAATTGTTTCGATAAACAATTGAAACTTTCGTACCCCAAAACTGGACTGGTGGCGCCTTATTAAATGAAAGGCCGTAAGGTCGATTGGAGGGGTATGAAAGGATGGACAGGAACACTCAACACTTTGAACTTTATTTTAACGCGATGAAAGGAGGAAAATAAATCTAGCCAAAAATAGAACAGTGGCAAAGTACGGAAAATGCCGGTCGGGAGAGCATGGTGAGACAAAAATGACAGGGAAAATGTGTCGATCGGCAGCAAAATCTAGTTGTTAGGTTGATGAAGAAGTTTGGAGAGGTTCAATTATTTATACAAATAAATGGATTTTTAAGGAATTTCTGAAAATTACAACGTATTATAGTTTTGTTTTTGTTTTCCAGAATACGTAAAGTCGGCGGATGACGTAGACGAAGTCCTTGAAGTTTATCTAACTGCTATTGACTGGTGAGTAAACGCTGTCAGAACTCCTCAGAAATTCAGATTCTAAGTGTTATATGTGTAAAATACAGGAATTCTGAATGAGATTCCTTGAGTTTTTCATTGGACGTTAAATCCTGAAGTTATTTAAGTTCTAAAGAATATCAATATTGAAAAAATGACATTCTAGAAGGTTTCGTCAATAATCAGTTCGATATAAGAATAGTTCAAAATTATCCAATGCTATGGTAGAAGAAGACACCAACAGGGCTGTTGCATCTACTCTTTCATAACCAATGGAGTCATTCTTAAAGTGTCTCACCAGACATCTTCCAAAGAGACTTTGTATTTACTATCTAAAACTCGTGCTCTTGTTCATTTTCTGCTGTGCAACTTCTTCGCACACCTTAAGCAAGGATCGCATTCTTGGCCACCGTACAATATCGATGCACTCCTTACGGTACGTACCGAGAAAAAGGAAAAAGTCTGTCACTCAACCAATGCTTCTTTCCTGGGACTCGGCTGTCGGTGTGGTTTTTCCACTTCATCGAGCCCGGTTGACGGGGTTGAAGCTTCGACCGAAAGTCAGGATGCCTAAAGCCATCCTGTCGACCACTCATTCCGGATCCCGAATTTGTCATTTACCATAAACATTTCGATCCGACGGTCCCCCGGGGGGCGTTTGTGTCCACCGGGGGGAAGCACAACAAATAGCTCCCGTGACTGTGTCGTTGGTACAGTTCTACAGACAGCACCAATCCTAGTTGTTGCTTTTGTCTGTACGCCTTTTCTGGAAAATGCAAAAGTCACTTCCAAGTGCACATAGAAATAAAACGGGGGAATACCAAGCGGCTACACGGGGAAAACTCCAAACGGAAGGGACACATTAAGTGTATGCACTTTAAATTTAAATTAGGCTTATTTGTTCACCATCGTTCCGTCCGCCTGGGTGGTGGACTGAAAAGGAAGAGAGTAAAAAAACCCAACAGCAGAACAAAAATAAAATAAAAGCTTTTCCGACCACCGATGGGGGGGGGGGGGGGTCGCTCGACGAACTGGCGGCCAGCTTCCGGGACGTGGCTGTGGCTAAAAATGTGGAGCATAGAAAATGAAAATAAAAGCGCCCGGGCCTACACACACACCGCCACCGGTGACCGGTGGAAGTTTATTCAATCCTGGACCTGGACCTCCTCTGCCTTCTCATGTTCGAAATCAGTCGAATGAAGCACGAGATTGCATGGGAGAACTCTCCTTCCCCCTCTCCCCTCCCTGGGGACGGAAAAATGGCACTCGAGTAAAAGTCGACCAAATCCATCCGAAACACAACGATGAACCGCCCGTGAGATTTGCATAAATATTTAATGCATTTTCCACCGAACTTCCCCCCGGGTGCGCTTTTGTCTTACGGACGTGTGATGCCGAAGGGTGACGACGAGATTTTTCTCTCTCCCTCTATTCCTCTCTCTCTCCTTTCGTTACTCGTGAAACGGGACAAGAATGGAATTCGAGGCAAAAGCGGGAAAATCTAAATCTCTGCTCTGCGTGACGATTTTCCATTTTGCCGGACTCGCTTTTGCTTTATGAGCGGTCGATTGTGCCAGTGTGCGGTTTAGCTTTGTCCACCCTTTCAACCATCTTCCCTTGGCCCCCTTTTTTACCATTTCCAAGGGTTTGGTGGCGCGTGGGGGGGATGGTTAGTGCTAAGAATAATTCCTGGCTTTTCTTTTCCTTCTTCTTTTTTTCTGTCGTTGGATTATTTCGTGCGCTTCGAAGGACATCGTCATCCTGATCGTTCGGGCTAGAACCGGAAGCTACCCGGTGAAGTGAAGTGATATGTGTTTGTGTGTGTGTGTGTGGGTGAAAAGCTGTGGGCTGGAACAAGGCTGGAAGAGCTGGACAATTTTCCGTCAAAGGAAAAACCCAACCCGAAGGGAAACACATTCAAATAGAAGTTTTAATTTATTTCTTGTCTTTCTTGTCCAGTGCCGGTGTCTACCGTCGGGAGTAACACAGCACTGAACCCCGTGGCTGGAGCACTGTTCCCTGTTTCCCCATTTTCCCTGTTTGTGCTGGAAATTAGGCTAACGAATGCATTGCAATGATTTTCTTGGTTTTATTCCGTTTCCTTTTTTTTGTTGTTGTTTTGTTAAGAAAAGTTTGTTTAGATGGTTTTGCTTGTTTCGTCAGTTAAAACAAGGAGGCAAGCTGTCGAAAGGTGATTGTTTGCACCTTTCGGGGAAGGGAGCCCAAAACTGACAAAAACCCGAATGAAAGTTCTTTCCCTTTTGAGACAGCAAAACAAAATGATGATTAAGTGAAATTCTTTCGTGCTGCCAGATATTGTTTGAATTGCGTTTATCATTATTAGTGGTGAATTGTATTATGATTGACGTTTTTAATTTAAAATGTTCTCAATTAATTTGTTTCGAGTTTTGCAACTAGCTTGAATATGCTTCTTTGATTTGGTGTTGGGAAATTATTTCCGAAATTTTCTTAAATTTTTAGTAAACTATCAAAATTAAGTTACTTAAATGGTTAAATTAAATTGTTTAAAATTCGTTATACATTCTTCTTCAACTTTGGCTTGCTTTTTCAGGCACATTTAAATGTATACGCTACAATGTATGGCCATTTCGGTAGCAAAACCTGTCACAAGTTCATTACAGTGACATTTATTAAATCGAACAACCACCCCGCTTTTCTTAACCCTCCTTTCGGCTGCTGCCTGCTCACGCTTGAGCAAACGCGTGTAAAGAAATAAATGCTCCAAAAACTACACTTTGAAGTAGCGAAAGGCACGAACGAACGTTTGCCACTTTTGCACCATTTCCCAGAAATAAACCATCGTCATTAATATCAATTTCTTGCCCTTGCCGTTAGTAAATGTCCACTGACAGCACGCGTTGTGGGGAGAACATTTTCGAGAAGGGAAAATGTTTGTTTTTTTCTCTCTCTGTGGTTTTGTTTCTAAGGGTTTTGTGTAACAAACTGCAATCTTTGAACACGAAACATGGAATTGACTGGATGTAACAAATTTCACGTTCGAGATGAGTGGAGAATTAAATCTAATTTTTGGCCGTACCGTAGCGATGTTGGTAAGCCCGCATAACTCCATGTGTAAGCCGTGTGTTTCTTCGCTGCCGTTGTAATACGGATGTGATGATGAGGATTACAAATTAATTTACGAGATACACATCACTCAAGTGACACTGCACTGGCAATGCAAGGTTCAAAGAAACGGCAATACAGCTTCCTAATTAAAATCAATTTCTAGACAGACTTCGTGAAGCAACTCAAGAGTTTTTTTTTCAAAAAGCCAATAACATAGTAAACTAAATGATCACCTCTAAAATAGGTTGCAGGAGAAATCGGTTTACGGATCCGCTATCTCCTGTGCAATCGTTTCATAAACGCTTCAATGCACAATGCAAATCGATAAGATCACACGAACTAATGCATTTGTGCACTTCCCTTGAACACTAACTTCAATTGGTAAGGGCATACCTAATCGATCCTAACGTTCACTTCTCGATCATCGCCCTAAAGGAAAGCATTTCTTCCACAGTTTTATGCTCACTGTTCCAATCCGGTTTGAAGGGATCGCCACACTCGCCCGGTTTTTTTTATAGCAACTCCCATACACAAAAGACCCACCCGCTTTATTGCACATGTTTTACGGTGTTTTTCCACTTGTGATTATGATCAAAAAATGAACCGACCTGAGCGGGTGAAAAGAAAAGATAAACGGTTTTTGATAATTTTCACCACACCGGCCAACGTTTGTCCCATTTATGGTATGCGCCCTGGTACTTGGAGGAACAAAGAAGGTATGCTTTCATCCACAACCACAACAAAGGCACTGACCATCAAACCTTCTTTGTCCCGTGGCGGGAGGGTTTAGGTTAAAAATGGTACGGTGCAATTAGATTTATGCGATTTATGTGCCGGCTTTTGATATTGCCAATAAATCACGTACACGTCCGCTTGAGCGAACTCTGGAGCGAACTCCGGGAGTTGCCCCGGGGGGGTTTTGTAATGTAATACCATCTGAAGTAAATGGGTCTAACCTGCGAGTGGTGCCCGAACGGGTAATAAAGTGGTCGCGGAATAAAAGAAAAAACATAGGCTTTGTAGTTTCAATTAGAAAACAGGCCACCCAATCAAGCTTTTCCCGCGCGTAAGACACTGAAAGTGACCTCGGCCAGCCTAGGCGTAGGGAGGTAACGATGCGTGCCACTCGCTATGTCGAATGACCACTTTTTAGTTGTACCTACGTACTCTGAGTTATATTTCTTGTTGTTTTATTGAGCACCAATTCCAGGGTTAATAGAGTTTTATTTCTTCAAATTAATTTTAATACCCCTGTTTACGCCCAGAAAACCACCGGCGGTGGCGCATAACTAAGGGCTAAAAGGTAAAGCAACAGTCGAGAAATCTTGATTGGTTGATAAGATGTGCCAAAATAGTTCGTTAGACGAAGAACTGGGAATCCTCAAAGTTTGTACAAAAACCTTGAAGTTTTTTACCCTTCTCAGCTTCACAAGTTGTTAATTCCTTACAAATTTGTATTTAATATAGTAATAGAAGATAACTGTAGAACTGATATATTTATAAAATCTGGAAGTCTCCCTATAAAAACCCCAAGGTGTGTATAAAAATCAAGATATCTCAACGAAAACTCATATTTCCTTCTTGAAGTCTCCAACACCTGTTATGAACGCAACCCAATAGCGACTTATAGTTCCGAACTAGCAAACCTAATACAACTTCTGTTGATTAATTCATCTAACCAAGGCATTTCTACCAACACCCGGCGTACCGAAAAACTTCAAGTGTCAAAATCCTCATTTATTTCGACGGGTTTAGCCAACCCAAGCAAGTTAGCTTCCCGTGCAGAAATTGGAGGGGGGAGAGTACCCTCACTCGGTCACCATCGCCAAAAAACCACCCTCGTTAATTATTGACCGGAAAAGCAAGCAGCGTGAAAGACGTCCCGTTCCTCTATCGCCCTCATCTCGCACGATGGCGTTTTGGTGACGTCAAGAGCGACATTGTGTAACACATTGCCGGTTGGGCTGGTGTTGTGGACGCGAGCCAAAACTTGCGAACCCGCACCCGTACCGTAATTACAACTCGATGAATTATTAAAAACTTGCTTATAACTCATCATCATCTTCTTCACATACACACTCACACGCATGTAGCACCTCCCGCCGGAGGGCGAACCGCAAAACCCTTCAGCGAGGGTGTGTGTTTTGTATGTCCGTGTAAAGGAGAGACCAGAACCTGAAAGACATTGTAGTATTTTTGGTCCTTTCTGGACCCGGATTGCTTGTGGTTTTAGGCCTGGTAGTCTACGCTCAAGAGCTTTTGAACCATTTGCCTACTCCATTCCACGACGGGGAGAACTAACTCCAAGCGTTTCTACGGTCGGGAAGGTGACCAAACCACTCTTCTACCTATGTTCAATGCGGTTACGAAACTTTGTCCCATTTGAAAACAGGTCGGAACACTCCCATTTGTGTTTTTCTACTGATCTGACACGGGGACTATAAAATGCAAACCTAAGCAACTGCGACTTCTCAACCAAGAAAGTCAAAGAGAGATAAATGAGGAAAAAAAAGAACCAAGAAACGCATCCCGGATGTACCAGGCAGACATTATTTATGGCCTTTTTCCCGACTTTCCGATAACCGGGAACCCGGTCGTCCGGAACAATGGTGTTTGCATTTGGTTGCATCCCACAACCCGGGTGCCGGGTGCCGGCTGGATGCACTCGCGCGTTGTAAACAACACGCGAACTGGGCGACGGGAATTTTTCGAGGGCAACCCTTTGCTGGCGCCCTTTCAGTTTGTTGGACGTGTCCGGAAGATAGCTACAACAGCAAGGAAAAAAAAACTCCCTGCAAAACATATAACGCCGGGGTATGAGAAAACGAGAGAGAAAGTGTTAAACAAATTGAGAGCTTCCGGAGCGAATGGAATATCGTGGAGTTCGGAAGGGGTTCAGGTCTTCATGGTACCAGCTCTTTGCCTTTCGGAAATTGGAAAACGGACGGATTGTGTGGATGGCATAAATAAATAATCATAAGACCCTGGTGCACCATGAATGCAACCCCCAACGTCATGCTGGATATGAGGAGTGCGCCTGTACCGGCAGGAACCTTTATGCCTAAAACGCATCGTCTGTTCTACGAGACCCTGATATACGAATGCCTCCAGCCATAGCTAACATCTTTCCGGTGATGTGCTTTGTGTTGAAAGGATCCTTAACTCAAAACTCACCTCAGCGCAACGATAACAGCCGCTAACAAAAGGAAAGCAAAACGCCCATCCATTCCATCCACTTTCCAAGCACGATAAATTGGTCATCATTTCACCCAACGGGTCGGTCTCCTAAGTGAATGATGTTTCGCAAATGGGTTTTTAATCTGCTTAACTCGGTGCGAACGGACGAACGGTTTCGAATGGGTTCGAGCCAAAACCATCGTGCCCGGGGAATGGGCAAAACGCGGGACCTGACGACGATGTGTGAGTCGTCGCCCAATAAACGAGATACCTTGTGCAAGGTAAACACAAGAGACACCGGACACACATTGAATCCTTTCGTGCGGATCCAACCCCGTGAAGGGTCCAACCTTCTTCTGATTGGGGCTAATTATACTTTACTACGGTGCAAATTGCATATCTGCCCCCGGGTATCGTGCACCATCGAGACACGAGAGATTTATTTGTATTAAGCCTCGCTCCTGCCTTAAAATCCTTCCAATTCATCTAGTGAAAGTGCTGGCATATCGCTCGCCATCCTCCCGGACGACTGCCGGCTCCACCGATCCGGCACACAAAGAAACGACGGCTCCGAGAAGAAAGATGACGAAGAAATCATTTCATCATCCTTGGCCGGATCGTTCGAAGGACCGTAATTAATGTCCCATTCGCTACGGCACACGGTACACAAAGGCAAATAAATACTCCCTGTTTTGCAGCTAGTGAGGTTACAGCCGTCCGTATGAAGTTATGACCGCATGGACAGCTAATTACAGCGAACGAGATGAAACGATCGCATAAATGTGATTTCCTGTAGTGGACAGTGGAGGGCAATATTTAGTTTCATGTGAATTGTTATCTGCTTAACAGTAAATTTATTTGTTTAAAGTTTAAATAATCGATGTGAACACAGGTTTTTGAAAGATATTTAAAATATACTAAAATTACATATTCTTTAAATAAATCAAAGTTTTTGAGAATAAATTCAGAGCAAGAATCAATAAATAAAAAGTGAAGTAAATAAGAACTTTATTGAATTCTTCAGAACATTGTTTTTATCTACCTCCTCCATTATTTCTTTAATTCTCGAAGAATATTTCGTAAACTTCCTCTCACAATACATTTTAATCTAAATTATTATTCTCTTCAGTATTGGACTATTTTTACACTCAACTGAGCTAACCCTTGAGAATTGGGAAGAACTTGTGAGGAGCACTTTGAACTTCGTTTATCCCAGGAGTATTTTATTCACTTAAGTTCAACTCACTCAGCATCAGTCACATTGATCATCGATCATCAGCCCCAAAATATCCAGAAATGGAAAACTATGGCCACCCTTTTTCCCTCTCAGTGAACCTACATCCTTCCATCCTTCATCATTGCAGTGCTACACAACAAACGGCACGATTATCGCACGTGAGCCTAGTATCAATTTCTCTGCGCAGGATTTTGAAAACCACACCACCATTTTCCCCGTTTCGTCCATTATGGTCATGGCCGAATCGTGACGAAAATCGTACACCCTCTTGGGAACATGGCCGCAAGAATCGGCACCTCATCGGCTCCAAGGGGTGGGAGGAGGCTGATAAAATGAAACGGTAGAACCAAGTTGAATTTGCGCTTAGTGGCAATAATAATTCGAACCATGCTTCTCAATTCCAGACCCGAGTCTCCCGGGTGTACTCTGGTACCCGGCATCCCCAAGGCATTGTTATGGTTCTCGATACCGATGCATGAAGGGGGGGCGTCGTGTGGAGCGCACTGGGCGAGTCGGTACCGGGCATTTGTGATTGCTCGCACGCGGGACCCCAGGCTGATCAAGCATGCAGAAGGTGTGCACAGTGTGGCCGGGCAACCGGGTGATGGTGTCACCATGGGCAGTAGCTATCTAAACGGTCTCGATCGAACCAGGCCCGAGTGTTGGTGGTTGCGAAGTTGTTGCGTTGCTGCGCATTAGATTGGTCGCTAGTTTGTTTTTGTTTTTAAAAAAGCAAATGCCGCATTTATTATTCCATTCCCCACCGCCTAAACTACAAGACTTCATTCGATTCCATCCAATGATGTCGTGGTTAGTGGGTGTGAGGTTTACAACGGGATCTTCCCCAGAGTCGTCGTTGTCGTGCGTCTCCGCATATCGAACTCTGGTGCACCTTTTTCGACATAGGCCGTCAACGCACTTTTTATGTGATTTTGGAGGATGAATGTGTAAGCTTGAAAGAAAAATAAATTGTTGTAGGTCACATTTGAATTTGAAACTGGCACGTTTCATAGCTGAAATGATGGATAATTTGCTTTTTTTAATACATTGTTTTTTAAACTATTTTATTGTAATTAATATTCAACACAATATACGAAGCTGATTTGATTTTCAAATATTATTATTTAACAAATTGCATTTTAAAATACTTTACAGTACGAGAAAACACAATTTCTTGAAGGAACTTTCCTAGAGCCACTGATGGCTTTAAGATTTCCTTGGGTCATTTTTACATATTATGATTTCAAAGTCACGTTCTCACTACAAAGCCTACTCTACAACTAATTTATTTCACTATTACTATTATCAAGGTCTAAATTTCAAAGATACTCAGAGTATTTGGAACTCACCCAATCAGATACTTCTATATCCTTAAGTATCTCTGTTCGTCCAACGCTATACTCTTTACTACTTAAAGAATTGTATCTTGATGTCTTCCCCCATAGAAACTGTCGTTCAAAATCAAACGATCATCTTCGAAAGTGATCTTTACAAACTGAACAACACCTCTAATGAGTTCGACATTGACAGCAGAACAAAACAACGCAACAACAACAACAACAAAAAAGCACCGAAACAGTTTCCCATCAAGAATCGAGCTCAATCAGCTGTGGCCGAGCGTGAAGACGAACGCTGGCAGATGAGAAAATAAATGGGCATGAACCGCGGATGGAACAGTGCCGTGTTTTTGAGAACTTCTGAGCCGGAAAATTGTGGCACCTCTACGAATTGGTCGACAATGAAAAACGCAACGTCTCCGAAGAAAACAACGCCAACAAAAACCGACACTCAAAGGTTAAAGACAAAGGAGAAATGAGCGACTCCGGTGCGCTGTTTGAAACAATTATGGTCCGCGTGGCCTTCGTACGAAACCGGGTACCGGGAGTGTCCGGAAACTCAATCGACCGGGAATATGCTTCTTTCACGTTGATCGCACAACGGTTTTTCCCATCAGCCTAGTTCTTAGAGCCCCGGGTCCGCTCAGCTGACCGAAGCGAATCGTAAGGGGTTGTTCCGGATTCACCGGTGCGCTCTCGCCCGTACCTACCGATGGATTGATTCGAACCGGAAAAAGTCACAAAACTTTTGTCTGAGATGAAATTCTCGTCTGTTCTGGCCGTTCAAAGACTTGAGCGTGTTCCGTTTCCCTTCGCGATCCGGTTCACTAGACAGGTGTCCGGGTCCGGTGATGGAATCTTTTCCCCATTTTGCATTTTGCATTCTGGTTCGCTTGTCGGCTTGCCTCTGTCCCGCTTTATTTGACCGGCGCGACAATGGGTGGTAATTATTTTTACCTTTTCGACAATTATCGTTTGTTGTTTTCTCCACCTTTTGGCCGGAGCTTTTCTTTCGCCTCTGCCTGCAATTGTGACGCTAATGCGGTGCGCTTTACGAGCGAACCTGTCAACTGTCAAGCGGACGCACCATTTCGGGTGCACCCTTACAAACTGACAGGTTTCCAGCACGCCTACTACTAATGTCGACGCGGTTCACTTGTCATGTACTAATAGGTATGTAAATCTCAAAACCCTGCAATGCCTACCTAACACACTGTACAGGTTAATGGGTGCCTTTATTTCAATTTAAACTGAAGCTCATTTTCTTATTGAATATAGGTACGTCCTCGAAACATATTAGCTTTGGTCGATTCCATTGTGATGACAGTCGAGAAACGTAATAATGAGAGTAGCCTCGTAATACTACGCTCAGTCGGAAAATTATTTCTTTTTTAGTATGAGACAAGGAAACCAATGAAAATAAATCGGTTAAATTGAATAATGATTTCAGACAAGGAGTTTCATTTAAATGAGAATAATATTTTTTTTTTATTTTACTTAAAAATTACTTTTTGAAATTTCGCTCTTTAAAACAATTAACGTTAAAAACGCCGGACTTGTAATTTTGAATTTGATTGGTACAAAAAATTCTGAATATTTATTTATTTATTTCTTTATATTTAAAATTTATATTTTATTTTTATTTTTTTTATTTTTTTTTATTATTTATTCAATTAGTGGTTCAAATAAAAAAAACAAACCAGCACAGCTTTTTTCTAATTCGTTTCGTAAAATTAATAATTCCATCCACAGTCAGCAAAACAACTGCATCTTTGCCAATATATTATGCAATCAAGCCGCCAATCGGGCAGCGATTAATTCAGTCGAGAAAGAATTAAATGCAAATTAAAATTCATATTTACGCCTTGTTTTTTCTTCCCGCGTTTTTTTTTGTTTTGTTTTTTTTTTCATTCGCCCATCCCCACATGATAAAGCGGCCCGTGGAGTGCGGCGTGTGTGTTGGTTGCTGTAATTTACAACGCGCCACAGTCTGATCTCATCAACTTTCTGCGTCTTGTCGCGTGTTGATGGCGGGTTTTGCTTTTATTATTGCCGATCCCCGTGTTTTGTGGCTTAAAAAGCAAGTTTCCATTTGCAGAAAGTAATCACCCCCAACACCTCTCCCTTACGCCCCTTATTGGTGAATAAACACCAGACTTCAAAACAACAAAACCGAGAATATGTGCATCGCAGCAGGGATTAGAATCAAGTACTTTGTACGCGCAAAGGCAGTTGCAGCCAGTTTCTCAAGTAAATCAATTCCAGCTACGTACGTCATCCGTTCGGGACGGTCTGCCGCATACGCTGCAGCAGCTAGAACCTGTTTTGTCACACACTGGCTACGATATCGCTGGTCGGACGGTTTGTAATTATCATAAGACAAAAGTAAGCCAATCTCCATATTTCAAGTCCCGCGCGAACACGCTTCCCTGCCGCGGGTGCAGTGCGCCACGGAACCAACCGAAACGTTGTTATTAACGCGATAAGATGCAGCAATCTTGTTTTGCTCTCTTTTTTTTCTTTTTGCTTCACCCCAGCTTCAAGGGATTGATTAAAGGGAAGGCACTAAGTAGTGGCAGCGCCACATCGCCAGTAACAAGTGAGACATTTATTAAATCATCGTTCCGTGTGAAGCATGTGTGCAGCCGCGAAGCCGTGATATGCGCTGATAGAAGACCCGTTTTCTTACGTTTCCGATGCGTTTTCACAGCACCGCCCAGATGGGATTGCTCTTCTTTATGCTAGCGATGATGCCGGGGACTTACGGGGCAGCAGCACGTGCCAGCCAATGATCGTTGTGGCTTTGCATGCTGACTGGTTCGGTTTGGCTACATTGTTGCAATTGAAATATGAAGATCACGACACGAACACGACGTTGAAGCATAATCATCATTATCAATCCCATGCCGGCAGCTAATTACTTATGTATTCCTCCCTCGGCCACACTCGGTTTTGCATTACGCCGTTGCCCAAATGAGAAATTGTCTACTAAAATGGTACCCGAACGGTAGATGCAAAGGTGGCCAAACGGTGAAACATAACGCTCACTTACATACTTGATTAGACTGATTAATTACAGGGTTTACCAGGATGAACAAGTTATTTATATGTTGAGATAGATTTTATTGAATTATTTTGTTATTTAAAATTACTGATAATACCGACCTAATTTTGTAAATATTAATGAATGTATATTATGAAAATATAAACAAAATTTTATATAAAATAAAAATATCTTCAAATAATCTTTAAAACAAAAATATGCTCAAGTCTTTTTACCAAAAAAGACTAAAAATTTGATGTTTTTTATCATTATACATATGAGTGTTGGTAAAATTTTATACGAATTTGTGGAAAATATTTACAAATTTCAGTAACTTGCACTTTTATTTGCAAACGTTTTTGATTTACTATAATTAATTTTGAAAACATGCCTCTATTAAAATGGAAACCCCTGTAAGTATGTTCGATATGCTGATGATTTTTTTTTATCAATAATTGTGTATTATTCCGTTATTGGTTTCAACTTACGTGCTTCAACTCATTTTGATGTAGAAGGCTATCTTCACGGTTGTTACACATAGCTCAGAAATGCTTTTATTACTGATCGACAGAGGTTGATAGCATTTTAAACATTTTTTATGCCCTATCCAGCAATATTTTGCACTGTTAGAATTTACATAAAAATAAATTATTTATCGTATGTGCAGTGGGGAAAAAACAAACATTTTTTCCATGCAATAAGGTCTCGAACAAATTATTACATTTTCATCAATAAATACAAATCAATCGAGGGTAGTACAACAACAGACAACAAACTATATCGGACAAAATAATGCCTCATAAAATGTGAAATAAATTGGCTTTATTTATTGGTTTTGCAAACAAAATTTCGCTCATGTGCGCGCGTGTGTGCTCATCCCCGATCCACGTCTGGTGCAACAATGTCCGAAACGAATGTTGTTGGTGTGCCGATGCAACCCGATGCACCCGTGCCCGAGCCACTATTTCCTGGTTCTGTTGACGGCATTGGGTCGATAGGTGATCCCCTTCACCAGTGACTAACCGATAAAGCAGACGGACGGAAACAGGTTGGTGGAACCAATGCCTAGACGTGCCCGGGTTTTGTTTACTATAAAATCCATTTTTATGACAACAAACACACACACACAGAACGTTACCGATTCAGTTGTTAACGTCGATTTATTTACTTCGTTTGCGTACTGATACGTGGAGTGAGCTGGTGGCGTTTGTTGAAACCATTCCGATGGCATGCCTGTGGAATGTCATCCCTTTCTGGTTACCCTTTGAGTGTAGCCAAACAATAAATCTTTTTTGCAATGAAACGAAACCCTTGATGTTTAGCAGCGACACTCTGTACCGACACACAAAAATGTAACACTGTTTAGATTTTTTTCTCCATTGGGAAGGGTTTTGCGCGATAGAAAAAGAATGCAAAACAAAAGAAATATGTACCCAAGATGGAATCAATTGGAAATGCATCAAATCGTCTACTAGAGAATAAATTGGAAAAAAGTATAATAAGCCAGAAATGGTCGGCGTGACCTTAGAGTAGAGGTCGCCAAGCCTAGAAAGAAGAAGAAGAATCCATTTACCTCAAATTCTCTTTTGCTTAATTTGATCATGCTAAAAAAATTGCTATCGAACGAATTATTTATACTCTGTTTAGGTCCGAACCTGAAACTCAGGTCCAATTTATTTCGTTCGCGTGCCACTGTTATTCAAATGTTTTTTTTTTTTTATTTTTTTTAATCCCCCCTTTGCGCCATCAGATCTGCATGTTTGAGTTTTAAAGTGACGGTTTTAGAGAGAAAAAGAGAGAGAGAGAATGGAAACATAAATTTCATCCGAATAGAAACATAGATGGAGGTGAACAGTGATTTTAGCAATCTAAATCAAACCCCCGAAAAAAACACGGGTACGGTACAAAACCCTTTCGGAAAGCTCACAATGCTCACAATGATAATAATAATGTCAACTGAAGGCCACACCACAACTCAATGGAGCAAAGAAGGAAAAAAAATCAACCCCCCTGACCAAGCACGCAACCTTCTGCCATGGGGATCGTTTTAGATGGAGTTTTTAGTTTGTACATTGCAGATCATAAATCAGTCGACAGATTAGAGCAAAAATTCGTGTAGTCGATTCGCCATTTGGGAGATGTGTCTTTATTTTTGCATTCGAAAATGGTGAACGATTTATATGTTTTTTTTGGTGGTGAGATTAAAGTGATCAGAAGTAGATATGTAAGTAGTTTGAAAGAATTCGCTATTTCTCATAAAAAGCTTAACCTCATTCCTTCTATCAAATAACTTCTAAAGTTAATCAAGTTTCTCAATGCTACCGGATGTACAAAATATAAAGAAACAATTGTTCATAGATTGAAAAAAGTCTCCCACTATTTGTCAAATCCATTAAAGCGTGTTTGTGTGTTTTTTTCTTCTCTTCTGCAAACCATCTTTACATATTCTAATGATGTGGTACCCGCATTTCTGTTTACAATCAGCCACAGATTAATGTACACATAAACGGTAGGCTCTAATTGAATGTACGCCAACGAATGCCACGGTCATGGGGCCGGGCGCCTGTAACTTAACTTAAACTTGTCATCCTCATCAAAAAAAATCTTTAAAAAGCTCCCAACCGTGTATGTGTACTTTCGATAACCTTCCCAACGCCAACCCAGCACCTGGTTCGAGCGGAGAGTTTCATTTAATGGTTCAAAACAAACTCACACCGGTGCCCTTAGATGACAAAACGATAATTATCGCTTCTTCTGGAAGAGTGCAGCCGTTGAGTTTTATATATTTTGTGCATCATCACCTAGAGCAACATTGTTTCGAGGCAAAAAGGAGCTGGTAAATGGAAAAATATGTAAACGCCATCAACGGCATCATGTCATTAGTGTTTGTGGCGCGTTGATTTCAATTGCCAATGCGTGGGAGCTGACAGTGAAGCGTTAAATCGTTGCATCGTTTAGTGGCAAGGAGTGGTTTTTCGTTCGCTGTGCATATAATGAAAATCATATGAAGCTGTAGCAGTAGAGAAGGTATAAAGAAGGTAGTTTATGGGTGAGGGTACAGTGAGGACTGTAAGCTGACAATATTGCAGATTAATTTTATTTTATGAAAGAGATTTAAATGCCCGGGAAGTCTGATATGTAAAATTAAAATATTTAAAATATTTTCTGTTTTGAATATTTTATTTTTGGGAAAAAATTATTTTTTTAACAAAAGTTTGAGTACTCAGCACTTTATAAGAAATATGAATTATGCAAAAAAAAGAAAACACAAAACAAGTCCAAACGGTCTCTTTGCTCTACGAAATAACAACCCTTGTTTCGATTGGATCACATCTAAATACTCAATTCGACTGCATTCGGTGCATTTTATTTAGCAAGAGATGCATCACAACGCCACCAGCAAAGCACAATTTATTATTCGCCACTTTGCAAAAACGACCCTTTTTTCCCCGTAGGTTCGGACTCACAATCGCGACCACACACGCCCACCGATCTCATTGCTTATTCGGAGTTTCGGGGAAGGAATGGCATTCAAACCTCACCATTTAACGACAGCGCTCGGTGCACTTGCAGCACGAAGGATGCAATTTCGGATGCACAGCTGGCACGCTGTGTGTGAGTGCATTTTAGTACCACACCACACTCAGCTAAACAGTGCACTAAACGCATCAAAACTGCATCTTTCGCAGCTGCACGAGATCGTTCCGTGATTCGGGGGCGACAAAACTGTGTCTGTGCAAAATGCTTCTTGCGCGAGTGCATTTTATGTGCGAAATGTTTTATTCATATAGCTTGCCGGGAGGTTTTTTATTTGTTACTCTTTTTCTGCACCAGTGTTTTGCTATTTGTTTCGTTCCTGAAACCGTTCGGTTACTTTATTGCCCGTGTTGTGCGTGTGTATTTTTTTTGTATCTTCCTGTACATCTGGGTGCATCATCGGGGTTTGATTTTATTTTATGTTTCGTTTTGCACATTTTTCACCATTCCGGCTAACCCCCACTCCCTTTAACGCCTGGATATTACATCATTAAAAAGCATTTTTATATCCTTCCCCTGTCCGTACAGAGGTCAGTGCGCAGTGTGGTATTGAAGTGGAAATTCGTGCACTTCGTTTATTACCCGTTGCTCATTATCCCAGTGTTTGCAGCCACTTTCTTGTGCTTCTCCGTATTTTTAAATGATTTTTATACGAGCTTAATTTATTGGTTACGATCGTTTGCGGGTTGCAAGCTTATCTGTTAAATTGTAAATAACAACTCAGAAAAAAATACCTAAAATGAATATCCTACCCCGCGAGGTATTAGCGACATGTTTATTAAAACCATGTTCTCACACCCCCTGGGAAACGTTTAAAGCACTTGTTTTTTCCTTTTACTTTGTTAGTATTGTAATGGGGGTATGAGGAGTGAAAAGAAAAAAAACCCGGCCAATGTGTACAGCTAAACGAGGGAGTAAATATTTCAGCCAAACTTTACATTGCTTGTAGATGATAATGGTGCCGCAAGCAATCAAAGCACAACAAAAACCGGGCACGTGAGTGTTGGAATGGCACCCAAAATCACCACTCACCAAACAAGGATCTTCATCCAGCAAAGGAGAGCGAATACAAAAAAAAGTGTTTCTTTTTGAAAGATAGAATAAAACAAATTCACAGTGGCGCTTGCATCGGTTAACATGATGCTGTTGACGAAAAATAAAATAAAAAAAGAAACAAATTTAATATGTTTCACCTCATTAACGCCCGCGCCATTGTTGTTTCGTAATTCAATTTATGTTTCTTAACACATTTTTTTCGCCATTTATTGGAGGGTTTATAAGAAAGAAAACTTCCCACCGCCCCCGTGAAAAGCAACCAAAAGCTTGAAAAATCGATGTCCTTCGTGGGCTTAGATTTTTGCCCAAAAACTTTCCTTACCATTTTTGCGCAAGGAGTGAGAGATGGAATGTATTTTTTTCTTTTCTTGTTCGACGTGAAAATGTGTTTTCAAAGTAACAGGAAACACACAGTAAAAAGCCCATCCATCCATCCAACGTGCCATCGAGTAAAGTGACTCGACAGCCTTCGCCTTTTTTTAAGGCGGGATGTAATGCGTTTTCATGTTTTCCCTTCCTGTGCTCGTCGCACCAGGACAAGAAACGGTCATTTCGTAAATGCTGGAAGGTGGGCAAAAAGTAAAAAAAAGACATCTAAAAACAGACAAGAAATTAGGGCTGACGATAACGCAATAGCCGTGTTTGTAAAAAGACATTAAAAAACTGTTAAACAACGCAAATTTTCAAACATTTATTATGTATTTTCAGTATCTAGTATTAAAGGAGTTTACTAACTAAGACTGAGCCCAAACAATCGGTAAGCTCTAATGAAGTAAAAAACTGTAGTACAAAGTCCATATTTTACATAAATTTTAATTTTAAAATTAATTTATCTATTTTTTTCGTGCAGCTCTCGTACATCCTGAAAAAGTGCGAATAAAAATATTACTTTTAAAAATTTAAGCATTGATTTAAGAGTATCAAAAAACACATTCAAAATACGTTAATCTACTTCCAGCTCAGCGATTTGTAACAGTTAAAATTTACACTAAATTCATAGTGTTTTTATGTTTATCCCTTCACTTGGATTGCCATTAATCGTGGCATTCCATTTCACACACCCCTGACACGGTACGCGGCTACACATTTTTTTTGCAGCCAAGGGTAACCCCGGGTAAAGGTGCTGTGCTCCCTTATCAAAATCTTCAGCGCACCGAAGGTCTCTGATTATGCAAATTGTGCACCCTGCAACCCATCGGAGCATCGCTCCACATTGAAATCAAACGCTTCACTGGCCGGCATGAAAAGCCCGGCCCCGCGGTAAGCGTCAAGGGAAGCGCGTTAACCTTCACGGCGCAATGGAAGGCAAATCGCGTTGAAATCGTTACTTTACACTCAGTGCTGGGTTGTTTTTTAATGTTGTTTTATTTTTTCGGTATTTCAGTGCGATATGTTCGCTAGAGAAGTGTTTTAGCATTTTTCCCTTAAACTTGGCTGTTTCTCTTCTTCGCTCCTCATGCCCAATGAAACCAATGGAAAAAATGGCCACTGAAAAACACGATGGTGTGGCACTGTTGGCACAATAAAAACGGTAACCACACGCATACGCACGCCAAGAAAAATCCGACCATCCCGTCCAGGCTGGTCAGACCAGGATGAGAAACATTTCGGTCCCGGACCACGGGTGGATTTGTTCCGATCTGCCGTACCCCCATAAATCTCAATTTAACGGTCTTGGCATTCATTAAAGCGCAGAATAAAAACAAAACCAAAAATAACAAGCACCAGCAGAATGGAGGATAAAGCCTGAATGGACAGATATATTTATATATTATAGCCGCTGCAAGAAGTGGTTCCAGCGGTGGCAGCAGAAGCAGCAAATGAAATAAAAACTCTCCTCCGCTCGGGGACGGAGTAAACCAGAAACAAAAAGACAAAAACACAAACTTTCCACCAGCGAACAATCGCAAACGAACCAGCACGAACGGTTGGCATAAAGCACGACCGCAAAACGGGCATAACACAGCTCATAAAACAACAGACTTGATGCGAGATCGATCTCGGGAATTAGATAATATGACAACAGCAAGCTTTACGAGTTAGCCGGAGGGATCCGGCACACAGCAACAAAAAAAAACAAACTTACGTAGAAAGAACGGACCGAACGGGGAAAGAAAATGAAGTAAAGTGAGAAAATGGCTGTACAATCAGCAATCGTAACAAACGCAACAGAAACAATGATAAAACGCAGCAAAACAGTAACAACTGAACAAAAAAAAGCCCCCCGACATAAAAGCCTGCATGAAACAAACCGAACCAAGCGAACCAAGTCCGAGCGAGTAGATAGCTGCAAAATAGTAGATAAATAAATGAAAAACAAAAAGAAGAAAAAAAAACGTCACGCTCAACAAGAGGATTAAAATATCAGCAAAACAAAACAGTTCAGTCTCGAGTGCCGAGGAAACGCGTTGGAGGCCAACGCGATCTGGAGCTTGGATGATAAAAAGCAAAAGCAAAGGCAAGGAAACGGTGCGGGTGAGGAAATAAGGTTAAAAATAATCCACACCATTAAACTTGAAAACAGAAACCAAAACAATGTGAGAAAAGTGTGGAACGCAACAAGAAGAAAAAAACAGCATAAAATCGAACAGCAGCGAACGAGACTGAGCGAGAAAGGAAGGAAACAAATGTAACAACAACACCAAACCCAAAAAGGTAGCGATGAAATGCAAAACGAACGTCAACGGATCGAGTCCAATTGCGATTACGCACCGAACCGGTACGTCAGTTTTTCCCGGCGTAAGGCGTTTGGTTTGGTCTGTGGGCCCCTCACCAACCAGCCGACCGTTGCGTTTTCCACGTGGAAATGCGTCACCCTGCGCTAACGCGACGACCCGATGAAATGAGCGGTTAGTGGTGATCCACCGCCACTGCAGCCTCTTAAGGTTCGCGGCAACACGGTGTACACAGAGGCAGCGCACCGAAACTACAGCCACCGGTTTGGTTAATGGAAATAAATTTGATTTTTATTTGTTTCTCTTGAAACGAATGTAAAATGGGGAACGAAGGGAGTGAGAGAGCGAGAAAGAGAGAGAGGGATTCACACAAAAAAATTCATCCATCACTCATTGTTTTATGGACAAAAGAGACGTAGCCGGGTGGCAAACAATAATGGGATATAATAAAAGTGTATGGAAAATAAAACGATCATCTAATAAAATATTAAACAGAAAGATGACGGAGGGTGATACGACAGAAAAAGTATTTTAACAAAAAAAAAGCCGAATAAAGTGATAAGAAACAAGATAATGAATACAGCTGTGAAAGAAAAAAAAACATTACAACCAATGTATAACCAAAAGAGAGAAAAATAACATTGTTAAAATGTAAACAAGCCTTTATTATAAAACAAAAAGTGAACAGTAAATTGTTGACCGTAAGCAATCGACAAATATTAAGAAACAAAACTTGGAAAGTAGATAAATGCAACAGAATAGAGTAAGTAAGAAAGCTAATAAGTTAAACAACTAATATGACAAATGTGTTAAGAAGTTTAAATATGTTGTATGATTTTAAATTTTTTGTATAAAATTAAGAAGCATTTATCCAACAGTGAAAAGAACAGTAACGAAATTAAACCAAACCACTGAAAATAACCGAACTCAACGAAACGATGGATGACCAGCAATGGATGGATATGAATAAAAATGTAAAAGAGGAAAAACACGCGTTGAAATATAATTATTCTCCATACAATGTAGCCGTAGCGAAACTTTAACTCATTTTGAAAAATTGACTTCAATTGAGAGTTTGTATTTTTTTTTCGTTCGCTTGCTCACTTCAGTTTCCACGATTTACTTCTTGTCGAAGTTCGAGGTCGTTACGTTTTACCGCACTGTTTCTCCTCATCGTTCCCCCGGTCGTGTTCTCTTCCAGTTCTCTACCGCCATAACCGCCACGCTTCTGGTGGTGGCTTCTTCCAAACCGCATAAGCAACCCACTTTCAAGGGCACAAATGCCGGGGTACGTTGCCGATCTCCCACCATCCTGACACAACCTTCTAGCTGCTGGTCAAAGAATATGCCCCTGCCGTGTAGTTACTGTGTGTGGGTTACTGTGCTGACTTGAAGTAGTTCGCCTAGCATTTGTTGTGAGCCTGATATCGTCCCGCATCAACATAACTGATGGAAATCGTAAAAGAACAACAAAAATCACACATAACACCAACGATTGGACCGAGTACTGGAGCGGTTCTGAATCTGGCAGAAGTCGAGAGGTGTCGAGAAGAAGGCTCCATCCACTAGTAACAGAGCGGTGGCTTGTGGGGGTCCAATTCCTTATGGTTTCTTTTTCTGCTTTTCAATCATTTTACTTTTCCTCTTCTCGTGTTGCTCCATCTCCATATGCTTTACGAGCGGGCTGAATGATCCACGAGCATGAGCAACCAGGCAAGGCCTCGAAGGTAAGGCAAAAGTCATAATAAAGTAATCCACCATTAGTCATCCACTCACCGAGTCAGTCAGTCAGTAAGCCAGGGAGTAGTACGCTTCTACGCAGAAGGTGCGAAGGTGATGGACAGTTGATGGGCTTCAAACAATCGCTACCGGTCCAGCGGATGGGTCAGATGTTGCGGGCAAGGATGGGAGTAGGGGGGAAGGGTGAAACACGTAGACATCAGCTGATGCCTACTGTCATTCGATGAGTTCTTCGGTTGGTTTGGTTTTATTTCATTTACTTTAGTACTGTCATATGGTTTTTTTCCCCCTTTCCTTTCCTTGGTTAGTTTCTTCTGCTCGTTTTGCTTGTTGCTTTCAACATTGTGCGCTCGACTAACGAGACAGACGAGATGTCGTGCGTGAAGCGAATAGCCATCGCGCGATGTTCGTTGTACGTCATCGCTAATGACAACGTGGAACAACAACAAAAAAAACCACGGCTAAACGGGCATGCCCTCGAAGTCAACGCGATGATGTGGTAGAGTGCCTCCTTTCCATTATATTATTTCCATATATGCAGCTACTTAATTAAACAAAGCGAAAGGAGCGTTAAGATGGCAATAGCCGGTCAATGCGGGATATGCTAACAGCAGAATCAGCAGATACAGATCTTGGCAGTTGTCGGTGTTTATTTGATTATTCAGAACTAATTGGAGGAGGAGAAAAACAACAAATAAATAGGTACGAGAGTTGAGTATTCATGTTACATTTGATCTCAGTTGTTCATACAAGTTACATTTGATCTCAGTTTTAAGTTGCCATTCGTGAACAATGCCAAGATGTATAGAATTAATACGTTTTGCCAGAACGTGCAGTTCCTCCGTATTCTATAGGATTCAATATATAAACGTATAATTGTCTCAAATCGCTTGTTGTACTAGTCCAAAGTACGACTCCAAGGATTCGCAATTAGACCATTTTAGTTGTTGTGACCATTTTAGATTTTCAACTCTTTTAAATTTTACCTTTTTAAAATCAGAACATTTAGTCAAAATTATTACATTTTGTTGAAAAAAAAACTTAACGCTTGACCAGTAGCACATACATCAATCGTCCAGTAAATGTCCGACAACCATTTCCTCCGGGATATCCTCTATTCCCGCTTGCAACATCAGACAATCCATATTGATCTACCGCTCACACAAGCATTGCTTAGCGAGTGATGTATGCAATCACTAAAATAACCGATTTCGACCCGAAACCGATCCAACGTACAGGATGCTGTCGGCAGTGTAACTGCATTTCCACCCTTCCCTCAGAGCACTAGAAACTCCGGACTCGATCGATCACGATTTCAAAAGGTTCAAAGAGTGTTGTTAAAAAAAATTGAAATCCATACCTCCCACCGGTTCCGTAACCGATCGAACACTTTCGTACCGAAGCAAAAATTAATGTCGTGATGTTGTAACGTGCTGCAACAGCTGCAAATGGCCACACCGTGATGAGGTGACCAAACGGGGGCCAGTGATCCAGCGAAAGAGGGAGAGAGGTCATCGCTCAGGCTGCTAATTTGATCGATCGTAAAGACCGGAATTATATAAATTCCCCTGTCCGGACGCGCACAGAAATGGTATCGTTAGATCATTTTCGGTTTTCATCATGAACACACCGCCACATTGCGTACAGAAGGGAACGATTGATACTTCGAAAACAAGATACTTTATCTGTTTTTTCGTGTTTGACAGATCCGTACGTAAAGATCATTTCTACGATCGATGGTGAATGCGGGTGATAAAGTTAGCTTTGCGACAATAAGCAAGTTCGAAGGTCAAGTGCTATTCAGACACCTATTTTTGGGGAGGTAAGGAATAAAAACATCACCTTCCACCGTGAAAATATACGAGGCACGTTCCAAGCACGAAACGCACCCACGCGATACGCATGTTAAGTGTATGGCGGACGACGATCGAAAACGTCCAAAACCGGTTAAAGAAGATATGAGATCTGAAGCTTTAGCAACGAAAACAATCATTTCCATAACTCGTTCGTCTAGCAAACACCATCTCGCTCGACAGCATCTATACGTACGCGGCTGTGTCTAGCCTCAACCTTAAAAAAACGCATCAGCGTTACCCGTGGCGAAGTAAACATCGGCGCCAAACCAAAACGATAAATGGAATGAATTAACACTAACCATTCCACCTGGATGGATGGTGTGGTAACGAAGAGGAATGAGACAAAAAAAATACTCACAGAACCAACTAGACACTGGACCCAGACCCCGGTGAGGATTGGCTGACACTCGAAAATCGACTCGACTCGTATAAAGTGTATGATTAATACCTTTAAACTAAAAACACCCCCGGACCCGGACACCGATTCCACCTTCAGGAAGCCTTCGAAGCGACCGATCGATCTTCTCCGCACGCCGGTAAACGTGACAATCGTTTACACGACCGGTTTTCTCAATTTCATACGGCTGACTAGCCGGGCCATAGCATCGATGCTGCCATAGTTTGCGACGATTTTGTCATCCATTGGGTCGATTGGGTTTTAGTGGTGGCGCAAAAAAAAAACGCAACACTTCACCGAAAGGGTCCAAACAGCCTCAACAAGCCACAAAACCCGACGCAACGAAATTGTGCGACCGAATCACGAATGGAACCAACAAACAAGAGGGAAGGTTAAATTTATGATACTTTGTTGTGTTCACTTCCTATATATCTATTTTTTTTTTGCAACGATCTTTACAAGCCTCCCGTGAGGGGTCTAGTGATCGTGATATGTTGGCTACTAATTCTTCCAAAACAGCTTATTTTCTTTACTTGTTGTCTTCGTGTATGTGGCTAACGTTTTTTTTTTGTTTTTTGTTTGCCTTCCGGGCAACGAAGCACCGAACGGGATGGGATTATGGACAACGCGGTAGCATAAATATCAATCCATTTCCGTCAGGGCTTAGGAGGAGGAGGTGGAGACCCTGCACGCTCTATAGTGTCCGGGCCGCAGTGTAATCGTCGTAGTGCGCCGGAGTGCTTTGCGTAATGATACTATACGCTCTTCCATCGAACCCGCGATGGGCGTGTGTACTGTTTAGACGTGTACTTTCTCTTTTCGCTTTCAGATGCGTCGGTCAATTGTGGAAAGGTTTTGTGGTTAGTACTCGGTAATTTGCTTAATTTGCATAGAAGCTAAGCAAAAGTTTTGAAGTGCCTTTAATGTAGTACCAAACAACTACAGCGGGTACAGGGAGTATAAAGGAACAGGTCTTACTAAGTGATAGAGGTAATTTACTTAAACACCTTGACGTAAACAAGTTTTTTTATAGTCGTATTTGATACTAACTGTCTAAATGGTTGGTTGTCAATTTTGACAGTTCTGTCTTGAAATATCGATAAACCCTGTGATGAACTCTACTCTAAAGATGAACTCCCTTTAGTTCATCTTTACTGACAAGAAATAAGTAGCTAAAGCGAACAATCACACTATTTTAACATTTAAATGTACTGTTTGTGTCTCTAGCGTCTTCTGTAGGGTAAAAAAAAATCATGACCCACATAGCATTACTGCGTTTTGTTAAACATTTACCAGTTTCAATTTGCCGTCTATTTGCTGAAGACGTTTTCTCCGTCCTATCCAAAAAAAAATCCATCTCGCGGCGTTTAAAGACGAAGTTCTTTCCTTTTTTTCTTTGTCATCTTCTCCTGTTCTTTATCGCTTATTTAAACGAGTCTAACCTCCCGGCAAGCTTTTAGTATGTAGATGCGTTTTGTACATTGCAGTTGAACGTGCTCTTCTACCACTAGTGCGGCATTCTGGGAGACATCGTCTTGTTTTTTTTTGTTGTTGGTCAAATAAAGAAAGCATAAATGTGAAGAGCAAAAGAACACACCGAACCGAACGACTTGTTTGTTCCAGCTTAAAGTCAAACCATAAAACGGGTCCCCTCCGAACCGAAAAATCGACCGGTCGGTCTGATAAAGCAGACCGTGGCGGCACCGTTCTACTTCGCACACGCTATCGGGCACGCCCGATATCGGGGGAAGACAAACAGACCGGTCGTAACCGATCATAACGCAACGAAATGCTGCGCTTACGGTTCGCTCGCTAGAATAGTGTAAATATTCGTTTTTATAATCTGAAAATTACATAAAAATTTGATTTAATGAAGCACACAACCTCGAGAGCGGCGGTCGACCGGTCGCCGATGGTGTCCGATTAATTTTAATGGCTTTATTGCATCCGAAAGCGCACACATGGACACACTTAACGGTGGGGTGGCGCGGTAGGTGGAAAGACACACTCAGACAAATCGGCTTTTTGGATTCGGAGTCGGTTTTAAATCCACTTTTCGCTTTTCTTTTCACTTCCAATCTGCCATTAGGAGCGCGATGCCTAGTTGCTTATCGACGGAGAGCCCGTACCGGGTCTGGAAGATGCCCGTACCGACACACGTCATAATTTTAAAATACATTAAGCCCGTTCGGAAATGTGAATGCTGGCTGGAAATGGAAATGGGAGTGCGCGATGGAATTGCTATCATAGGTTTTTGGTTTTTTTTTTTGACTCGATTAGTCTCCTTCCGTAGCGTTCGTTATGCTTATGGATTTTATAGAAACACCATTAATACCGCGGGTGAGTAGTGGCGGAGTCGCTCATATTCGATGCATAGTGTCGCGAACGAAGTCATAACGACGTTAGACCATCCCGGACGGAAAAACCGAATCCCGGGTGATAATGAAATCGAACAACAAATGTCGGTTCACCACACATGCACTCCACATGCTTATGCGTTTGGCGTTTAAATTCCCAATATTTTTTTTTTCAATCTTCTTTCCCAATAGCAGAAGGAATGATTGCCGAAAGTGGATACCATTTGTCGTGAAGGTCGCTTAGAATTAGGGAACGGGAAAGAAAAAAAGAGTTGCCCTAAACAAGAATGGTTGAGAAATTTCGCTTTACGGCATATTTCATCTAAACCATATGGTTTGACGTATGGCAGAAGTGGCACTTTTGAATGAGAAAAAAAACTCAATCGTGGGCTGAGAAAATCGAGGTTCGAAGAAGCGCAAGAATATACGCACTTTATCCTATAATTGCGTTATTCCCTTCCTCAAGATTAATAAATCTGTAAACAAAATAAGGTATATCCACAAGGAAGATTTAAGACACAAAAAAGATTTAGGCAATTATGAAAGAAGAATTTTGGAGTTAATGGTGGAAATTCAACGGTATTTTGTAATGAATCATGCAATATGAGAAACTCTGAAGAAACTGAAATATTCTGATAATCTTTAGCTGATAAAACTGTTGAGATTCATAGAATAGATGAATTTCTGAAGACACTTTTGAAGAAATTCTTGAGTTAAATATCTCCTTTTGAAGCTTCATCGAAAAATCTTTATCTTAAATTTAAAAAAAAATGTTTACTTTAATTACGATCTAGAAGACTTCAAAGCCATCCATAAACCTCATCTCACACAACCAAAAGATGCCTGAAAGATGACAAAAAAGGCCACGTGGTACAATGGCACTACGTATACGGTTCGTTTTGTCGTATTACTAAAACAAACCGTACCGAACACGCTACAGGAGCTTTTACCATTTTTGTCCAATCGGAAGAAGTGCTAAAAAGCAATCTAAACAACTGCTGTAGCTATTTTTAAACTATCCCTTTTTTGCACACTAAGATACAAAACAAAAGCCCTTCTCACCGTTGACACCAACTGTGTTTTTATTAATGTCTCACGCATGACTACGAAATGCAACGCCATATTGTTCTCGCACGTGAAGATAAACAAAGTGACTTGAGTGGAAGGCATCAAAACGTGTACCCTGAAATGGTACGAGCGACTGTTAATTATCACGTTTTGATGTTTCTTTTTTTGTCTTCTTTAATTTACGAGGAGTGAATGTCAAGTCACCGTTTGTAGCATTTCCTTTTTTTTTAATTTGACCATCTTTTTCTGCGACCAACGGCCATTTCGGTTCCGATTTGGACTTTGTACGTGTGAATCGATATGATTTTTTCGTTTTTCTTCTTCCTGGTTATCAGCTCACCTCAGCGACTTTGCCCAAGTGATTCACGCATGGGTGAGAAAAGGCGTCCAGTCATCTCCAGATGTGGGGATTATCGCGAGATAAGCACAGGCTGTATTGTTTACACAGTTTGTTCGAAAGTGGTGCCTGTCGTACCCTTCCATGCAGCCAACTGCATCTAGGATGATGAACTTTCTTTAAACGCCAGGTATTTCCAACGCCTATTAATCATGCCGATCAATTAGCTCCATTCATTACTAGACGGCCTTCTAGAGGGTTAAGCGCCGCAGACACCTATGAGTGCATTGATCTAAGATCCGGAATATACCGGAGCATTCGACCGATGACGATAGGAATTGTCCCCCTTTATATATTGAAGTAACGGATTCAAGTCTGCCCCTTGTTGAAATTGGTATACAATTCTTTGAAGTCTTTGTCTGATAAATACAGTTCTATTTGCCTGTCTTAAGGACACAAGGAATTGTGTGCTGAAGGCGTCAAAATTGGGATGAATAACAATTCTCAAAATTTCCCAAAACCCTAAAGTTATGCCAATTAATAATAATAAAAACTCATTTGTTTAATAGATCTATAAACCTTGGTTTAGACCAAGGTCCCTTTTTTGATAGAATCATCAACATCATTACCTAATCTTTAATTAGGATTACTAAGCTGCCCAACATGATGTCTCCAGGATTAGTCAAAAGTGAGATTAATCTGACTAGTAGAACTTAAACTTAAATAAATTAAACACTGTTTGTCGAAAAGAGGACAAGAAATTAGTCTCAATATTTTGCACTAATTAGCACGACCACTCTTGTCACCGCTCGTTCCGCTTTACAACTCCACCATGTTTGCTCAGTTCATCTTCACTTTCCCCGGTTGTGTTTGTGTCTCAGACTCTTATTTCCTTCCAGAAAGGTACAAAAAAAAAACGCTTCGTAAACACGATTTCAGATACTATTGGATCAACAAAAATGGCTGCTGCTAATGTTTTTTTGGAAACTCATTCCCCCCTACACGCGTTGGGTGTTAAAAATGCAAAACATGCGCTAACTGACATTGACTATTTTTGGAGAATACAAATAAACCCCAATGGAGCAATCATACATCAACTTAGCACAATGAGAATGTCGTTAGATGGGACAAGCGTTTCGTAGGGGAGGGAATGTAATTAATCAAATTATGACGAATCGATTTAAAAAAATCACATAGAAACAAACGAAACGAACGATATCCATAATCCTACAAGCCGAGAACTGGCCTTACAAACAACCTGAGGTGGCTCTCGAAATGATACATATTTAATTTTATTTGACATGTGTCAATCATCCGATTGATTAAACGTGTGCTCGTGTTACGTTTTCTGTTGCCGATGAAGTAATGCTGTAATGGGATTGTCTGTATGCAAATGGAGTTGAATTCGTTGGCTTACTTTAGCCGAAAATAAACAAGCTGTTCGCTGGCTGAAATGCAACCAGTTAAACCAGTTCAGTTGCTGTACGAAAATAACGCTTAAAATTGCTATTACCAATGAACCTTACTCGATTTCCACCCTTGCTGAAGAATTTGGTAACGAATATTTTCTTAATTCATCCTTTCGTTTCAACATTTTCTTGTTTTCAAAAAGGGTAAAAAAGCATTGCCATCTCTGAATCACCAACCGGTTAGTAAAAGCTTGTTTTAATTTGATTAAGCTTACACCTTGTTTTCGCGAAGCCAACGAACCAAACTGTGGCCTATCAGTGGTGAATGGCGTCGGAGTATTATGTTGTCCCGAAGTAAACAGTTTCAACTTTGGGATCCCCAAAAATAACCCAAAATCTCCAACTCGATCCAATGCGAATCAGTGCATCTGATAAAGCGGATCGAGCGACCGGTTCCTGTTTGTTGGAGAGACTTTATTTTTAAATGACAGGAAAAGTGATTTCGTTAAAAATCCATCGTACCTTTCACCGGAGGCACACTGCTGGACGAGAATGCAGTTATTGGGTGGTACAAAATAAGATCCTTTTTTGAGGTCTTTAAATCGTTTCCTGTTTAAGGTTTACAGCAATGGGCTTGTACTTTCACAAAACTTATTGGCTTGGTTCTAAAAATAACCTTCCAGCTTTAAACGTGAGTCACCGCAGGAGTAAGATGAAAAGGGAATGCATATTTACCCCTGAATTGGTATAAATAATTCATGAGAATTTTAAATTGTGACATACTTTTTGGCAACCAAATTATGTAAGACATTTTGACATGAGGTTTTCAGGTGTTACTTTCATTGAGTAATTGAAGTAACGAAAATAATCGATTGTACCAGATCCAGTAGAAGGTTTAAATGTGAATGTATTTACTGGAAAGTATATTTCTTACATTTTTTTCTAAATAGCTTTAAATTATTTGTTAAATATAAACAAAAAAAAACGTATTTATAGTAAAATAACAACATTTTTTATAACACCGCTTGTAACAACTCCTAATCAATAGAATTGGTTCAGTGCGAGGATACTTCGTGTACTGACATCGGATATTGTCCAATCTTGGTAAGCATTAAGCAAACTTCAACAAACAACTGATCCCCATTTATGGGCTCAAAAAACTGTTTTTATGCTGTCATTTACACCACAGCCCTTCAACAAACCGAAATGCATGCAAAAACACTAGTCAGCTTATTATTATCGCTCAAAAAGGCTCCTCCACTGCGTAACGTACCATGTCGTAGCTGTCAAACTGTTGATCGAATTAGCAAACAACCTCCAAAAACATCACACACTCCCACACAAGACGGTGTCTAATATCGATTGTGTAACGATTCCTTCCAGGAAGGTAGCTATGGCTTAGTAGGATAAACATGCGGAAAAGAAGGAGGGAAAATCTGGTGACATGATGTGGTGTGCAGATGACAGCAGCGTGGTTTCGCTTGTTAAGATTTTCCACGTGAGATGTCCATCTTGTAAAGCGATACTGTATCAGCTGTACCTGTTATTAGCTGTGATGTGGTACACAATCTTAGAGATTATATTTTGAGGTTAAGTTTGGAGATGTTTGAGGAGGCATTTGAATAGAGTTCCTTGAAAACTTTGACTAACTTTAGGAAAACTGGTAGATCCTTACAATTTGGGAAATGTCACGAAATTTGACAATGTTTGTATACTCTACTTATTCTTTCGAGGATGAGTTTCAAGCGATTAGTGAGCTAAAGATTTCCTTAAAACTACGCGCCTAGCAGCTGTTTTCCAACATTTCCAGCAAACCTCAAGCCACTCAAGACACACCCATGCACAATAAGAAATAAAAAAAAACGGCACATTATCAATTATTCAACCGGAGCAGCGATAAATCACGTTCCTGGGCGTTGTTTGTGCATCATTTCGGAAGTGTGTCGTCAAGCGTCAATCAGCACGTTTACCCCTGAGGGATGTTTATACTACCCCGTGAAGTATAATGCTCTCTCTCTCTCTCTCACTCTCTCCTTCTTCTTTTTTTGCTACACATCACTCCTTGCACACCTGTTGTGTCTTACGTTTAATTATTAAGTACAACTACAAGCCATTCCGGGATTCCAGATTCCGGAGGACCAACCAACTCAAAGATGAAATGTTCCCGTACAGTGTCGATGTGCTGGAGTGTAATTAGATCCTCTGTCGTTCAACACGTATTAACAGATGCTAATAAAGTAAGCACACATTAATGCTGCTTACCACTATTGTACTCACCAGAAAAACTGTTCAAACATCTTTATTTTCATAATCAATCATTGTCTTTCAAACGGTGGAAAAAAGGAATTAGATTTTTAACTGATAACTTCCCATGTTTCTTTCACTCGGTTGTAATCATCATATGTACATCCGGTACACCCACCCACCGCTCAATACGTTTCTTATCTTATCTGTCAACCAGTTGTAGACAGTGGTGCGACAACCGTATGCTTACCGTCTACCAAAATCCCGGACGATTACATTGAGAACGGTTTACCGTGCTGTTTAGCGTACCGAATTAGCATCCAGCGAAGCAGCAGTTGTTTGTGCGCCCGGGTTTCGGTGATGAACATTTCTAGCACACTTGTGAGTAAACTTCCTAAAAATGGAATAGACATAGAAGTTGCTCCAAACTGCACTATTATTAGTGGTAAATATTTCTTCACCACAAGCTATTATTTCGTAGAATAAGGAAATTAAGGAGTGGGAAATTCAAGCAATTACGTAGCGTCCTTTATTACCATTCATGCTACTCTCCAGCGGGTGGTCCAAGCATCATTTACTAAAATATTACGCTTCAACCCTCCCTCCCCGGGACTCATTTGAGATCATCAAAGGCACAGAGACGCACCGAAATGACGGACCGATAAAATTTGCCCAAGTGGAAATCGTGTGCCGTGGTCTGGGCAATGGACATTCGGAATGATTGTTTCAATTTTTTGGGGAAAATCTAATTTCCCCCACAGCATGTAACTAAATACGGGATCAGCATGAGATGATTCTCGCCAGTCCCGGGTAATGCCATCTCGGGCGGTAGAATGGCAAAATGAAAGTCATCTAATGATGGGATAGAAAATGAAACGGCAAGGACACTATGGTGATTTGGAGAAGAGAAAAATAAATCCGACCTTTGCTTACGATGATATGAACGAAAGATATGAATGAAATGGCGGTAGGATGGCAAATGGATTCGCGCATACCATCCGTATGCCTTGGATATTGAGATGGACGAACGTGCTGCACATATTTTTGCAGCCTGCTCCTCTGTTTATTTTAGATGTCCGGGTTTTTTTGTTTAGTAGAATCCCAAGAACACTTGAGAAAATAGCTCTGTAGCAATTGCAACCATCCAACCGTCCGAACTGGTTTCATACCGGATAGCATCCCACGGGATCTTACGTCGGAGCTGGGAATGAGGAACGGGAAGGTATGTTATCGTTTCGCTTTCGAGCGTAATTAGCAGTTAATTACAAGGGTAGCTTTACACTGTGGAAGGTTACACAAGCACACTTGGGATTGCTTCAAGGATGCATACCATCGGATGGCAACGTTTTGGATCACGCCACTATCACGGGAACAGCTAGACGAAGCGTGAGGTACTGCTCAGCCGCAAGTACTCGCAATTCGTTCACACCTTCCTGCGAACCACCCTAAACCGGATCGGATCAATATTGCAAAAGGCAGAAAGGTTTGGTTGGGCGAATCCAAACCAAAAACACATCCGAAGGCTACTCTCGCACTCTTTTTGAAGATTTGTTTACACGGCAGAGTCTTTAACAGCGCTCGCATGCTTTCGCAGCGTTTTGCGAGCAAACAGCGCCTCAGTAGCGACTGTGATGACCGACCAGCTACACTATCCTCCCGCACATAGCGACATTACCCTAACTCGAACTGCAACACATCCTATCGCACCTCGGGCCGGGTGGAAAGGTGCTAATATAATCCCGGGATTGTGAGCACGCGGACTGTCTTACCAGGCGATCCTATACACCGTCAGCATTCAGATGAACCGATATGAACCGGTTCGATCGAGATCGCACCCTTCTTCCCGCTGGATGTGAAATCCGATTGTACAAATGGAAATGGTACAAAATAACTTCCCAGCTGGAATAAATCGCCAAACACCGAAAAAGCAAACAAAACTCACCAACCAATTGCATGCGATAAGCGACGAACACGCGAGATAAGCGTGAGATAGCGTGAGAGGCCCAAGACACAACCTGCCACTCTTGACGTTTGACGCACGCGGTTTGAAACACCGACGATCACCTGTGCGTGTTTCGCAGGGGCGCGCGCGCGCCCGCTCGAAGCTTCTGTCCCACTCCGGCCTCTGTCATTAGTCATTGCGAGCGTGCGCCCAACAACCATCTGCTGCCGGTTGTTTGATGTGACGTGCTGCTGCCAATGACCACCTCCACGTGAAGTGCGCTTAGCAACAGTGAGCAAACGAAATCAATTCATCCCCACCGTGTAACTGACGCTGCTCCACCATTAGCAGTCATCAAGGTGCGACCATGTAAGTATGTTTCTCTTGTAATGTTTTTCCTCTCTTTCTCTCTCTCTCTCTCTCTCTCTCTCTCTCTCAGGTGCATCCATTTCATGTTGTGCACTTTAATTGCCGTACAATTATTGACCACTACTGACGGTGTCCGCGTCTATCGGGTTGGTCGCCCCGGAATCGGAAACTAAGAAAAACAGATTCACAACCTTCAGGCAGTATCGATATGGTGTCACTTCCTTATCGTAGCCGGGCGTGCGGTGGATTTTAACTGCAAAACAAAGGTCATTGAAAGATGATGATTGCAGTTGCAAGTTGATAGCTAATATCAATAGTAATTGTCGATTTAATGGCGTTGGTTACATGATGGATGGGAGAAAACAAATAAATGAAACAAAAAGAAAGATCAATAAAATTAAAGATGAAAACGGAGAAGTAAAAAATGGAATTTAAAAATGTTTGGAGTAATATTAATGGTCAATTAGATATTTTTAGAAATTTTGTTATCGTTTCTCATCTGTCATTTCTTCTCCCTCTTGTGTTATTCGTTTTTGTTTACAACTTCTAGTAGTGTTTCTTGATTGTTTGTTATTTTTATCTTATTTTACTGTCATATTTATGTATCTTAATTAAATTTTCATGTTCTTCTGTTCAAATCTGATTGTTTACACAAGAATCACAATAGTGGTATAAACCGACAGTTTGCTGGTTTCGTCAAGTTTCAGCAACTGTCGTATTGTGAGTGCCGGTGGCACTCAGTGGGCACTCAGAGAAAAGGTTATAAAAGGAAAAACAAATAAACAAAATCCCTCCTCTTCGCTTAAAAATCCCGCCAATCGTACGGTAACTATTCTCGAAAGAAAATTCAGCATCCGAATTCCGCAAGTTTGTTCATGGTGCCGTGACCAGGATATGCCGAATTGCTGGTTATTAATTTGCGGATTCTCGCGACCTGTTTTTTCCTACGCATAACGCAAATTTTATCGCTACACAACACTCCCGTTTTTTCGTTACCGCTGACGAAGCTATTTCCACCGTGTCTGATCATGCCAGCGTCTGCCGTCATTCTATCGTCCCGAAGGGCAATTTTGCTGGTCTCATTAGATCGCCACGAGAAGTTCCTCCTTGATTTTCTCCCGGAACGAGACGCTATCGAGGTCGAAACGCGCATAACAAAGTTCGACCAGCTGTCCATTGACTTGGAGAAAATCCAAGGTCAGCTAGAGGATTTGGCAATCACCGAAGAAGAAATTGCGCACAATGCCGCTTTACGCGATGATTTTGAGCCGCGCTTGATACGCGCACATTCCCAGCTAAAGGCTAAAAGGGTGCATGTTCCTCGAAGCATTAGTTCCACACCAAACGCTGGCCCAAACCCCCTAGTAGGCATTAAACTTCCCACCATCGCGCTTCCCGAATACGATGGTGATTACATGCAGTGGCTAACGTATAGGGACACTTTTGAGGGCTTAATACATGATAACCCCGATCTACCGCCGATCCAAAAGTTCCACTATTTGCGCGCATCCTTAAAGGGAGAAGCCGCTAAGGTTATTGAATCCATCACCATCAGTGCCGCAAACTATGAAATAGCATGGAAAATACTGACGGAGCGTTACTCTAACGAGTACCTGTTAAAAAAGCGTCATTTGCAAGCCTTATTCGGAATGGCCACCATGAAACGGGAAAGTGCCTCAACCCTTCACCATCTTGTCGATGAGTTCGAGCGGCACAAGAAAACGCTAAACCACTTGGGTGAAAACACAGATGCTTGGAGTAGCGTATTAGAACATTTGCTATGCACAAAATTGCCTACAACAACGTTGCGCGATTGGGAGGAATTTGCATCAACAAATGAAAATCCAAGCTACGAAGGCTTGGTGCAATTTTTGCAACGCCGAATGCGAGTGCTCGAAACTCTGATGGTAAACAATACCGACGCGCCCTCTAGCGGAAATCACACGCACTTCACACACAAACAATCGAATCTCACTCGGCTGGCTAGTTTTCCGTCTACCTCTCACGAAACACGTAGGTGCATAATATGCCAGCAAGAGCATAGCATCACCAAATGTCCGCGATTCATGACTATGGGTCCGGAAGAACGATATCGACAGGTCATGTCCAATAAACTATGTTTAAATTGTTTGCGGGACAACCACCGAGCGCGCGATTGCTCCTCGCAATACAAATGCAGACACTGTCACTCAGCACACCATACACTGTTACACAACGTACACAATGCACAAGGAGCACTTCCCACTGCAAACACCATGCCAGCTGCGCGAAATGCTCCGGTAAGCCACCCACAGAACAAAGACGATCACGCCACAAACACCCAAAGACACCACGTAGCAGCACACGCAAGCCAGCAAACATATGATCATGTGTTTCTGCAAACTGCCGTGGTACACATTGTTGATTCACATGGTACTCTGCATCCAGTGCGAGCACTATTGGATAGTGCCTCGCAGCCTGATTTGATGAGCACCAGGCTTGCTCAGAGGTTAGCGTTGAAACTTGATACGGTCAACGTAACGCTCATCGGTGCGGGTCACTCTTCCACCCCGGTGCGGAAATCGGTGCGTGCGAAGATTTCCTCCCGAACGGGCCAATATCAGCTGAATGCTGATTTCTTGATTGTGGACAATTTGATTGGGGATTTGCCAGCACATGATGTGCGCACCGCCGAGTGGCAAATTCCGCCGAATTTTATGCTTGCCGACCCCCAGTTTAATAAGTCGGCACCGCTCGATCTTATCCTCGGTGCCCGGCATTATCATGCATTTTTCCAGAGCGGGGCGCAATATAAAATTTCGTATAACCTTCCTGTCCTCATTGAAAGTGTGTTCGGCTGGATCGTGACCGGCTCAGCATCAGCATGTAATAACAACACCGAAACTTCCAACGCATCTTCCGTCGTCTGCATGAGCACGCTTGAGGAATCACTCGAGCGATTCTGGAAAGTGGAAGAATTACAAATAAGAGATGGTTACTCCCCCGAAGAAATGTATTGCGAAAAATTATACCAAGATACAACACAACGAGACGATACTGGTCGTTATATTGTTCGTTTACCAAAGCAGCCTGACTTTGAAGAAAAGCTGGGTTTTTCGAAATTATCAGCTCTACGACGTTTTACAATGCTCGAAAGGCGCCTAGAACGCGATCCTCATATTAAAGCGGCATACCATGAATTCATGCATGAATATTTGGAGCTAGGGCACATGTCGCTGATACAAGCTCCAGCTGACGACGAATCAGCATATTATCTGCCGCACCATCCCGTATTCAAGGCTTCGAGCACAACAACAAAAACCAGGGTGGTGTTTGATGGATCAGCGAAAACATCATCTGGATACTCGCTCAACGAAGCGCTATGTGTCGGCCCTGCAGTGCAGGATGATTTGTTGGACATCATTCTACGATTCCGCACGTATAAGGTGGCGGTTGTTGGAGACATTGCTAAAATGTACCGCCAAATACTACTGCATCCAGACGATAGGAAGTATGCCCGCATTTGTTTCCGGTTTGATGCGCATTCACCGATCCAGTATTACGAGCTGAACACCGTAACCTATGGGTTGTCCCCATCATCCTTCCTTGCAACTCGAACCTTGCAGCAGCTTGCAAACGATGAGGGAACCACATATCCTGTTGCCGCATCCGCTCTGAAGAGCAATTTCTACGTGGACGACTTCATAGGCGGTGCGGATTCGATCGAAAGCGCTCGGCGTCTACGAGTAGAGTTAGATGAATTACTTTCAAGGGGTGGTTTTGAATTACGGAAGTGGACTTCAAACAGATTAGAGGTGCTTACCGGTCTAACTGCGGATCAGATCGGCACACAGTCAGCGCTACAGTTTATACCCGACGAAACGGTAAAGACTCTTGGAGTTTCGTGGGAGCCAGAACATGATGTTCTATCATTCGAGTCCGCAATCGACACCGACACAGCACGTCCTACTAAAAGAAGCATCCTCTCTAACATAGCCCGCATGTTCGATCCGCTTGGCCTGATTTCTCCCATAGTCGTACGAGCCAAAATCTTGATGCAGGAGTTGTGGTTGCAGAAAGCTGGTTGGGACGATCTTGTTCCTGATTCTATCTGCAAGAAATGGAAAAATATTCAGCAAGATTGGCCACTCATATCCGGTTTTAAGATCGATCGCTATGCGCTGTTACCTGGTAGTAAATTGCAGTTACACACCTTCTGTGACGCATCTGAAGCAGCTTACGGGGCCTGCATTTATGTTCGTTGCGAAAGTGAGCAAGGGGAAGTTCGCACCACTTTACTTTCATCCAAGTCGCGAGTGGCACCACTTAAGCGTGTCACACTACCTCGACTGGAACTGTGTGCTGCAGTATTAGGCGCTCATCTTTACGATCGAGTCAAGAAGGCGATGGGACTACACGCAGCAGAAGTATTCTTTTGGTCCGATTCTACCGTCACGTTAAAGTGGATCAGCGCCTCACCTAACACGTGGGCAACGTTCGTAGGCAACCGAGTATCGGAGGTGCAGCATTATACTCATCCTCGTCAGTGGAGGCATGTTCCCGGCTCAACTAACCCTGCCGATCTGGTCTCACGCGGCATGTCAGCTGCAGATTTCCTGCAGAGCAAGCTGTGGAGTTGCGGTCCGGAATGGCTAGCACTACCCGCATCCAACTGGCCCAACTGTAATCCTGAACCAGCTGAAGATACGAATCTCGAAATTCGTCAGGTGAGTGCTGCCTATGTAAACACCATCACTAACCCTTGGTTTACGTTGTGTTCCAGCTACACGCGATTGTTGCGCATCGTTGCATACTGCATTCGCTTCACACGTAACACTAAGGAGAAGGCACGCACTCAACGAACACCAACACACTTCACATCACCTTTAGTCATCACTCCCGAATACATGGAAGCTGCTAAAACTGTGCTATGTCGTTTAGCACAGCAAGACGCATTTTCAGCGGAGCTACGGCAATTGGCAAAAGGTGAAGCAATAGGAAGACAATCACCACTACGGCGACTCAACCCATTCCTCGATGAGCAAGGAATAATACGAGTAGGAGGACGATTGAAGCTTTCGCAGCTTCCCTACCAATCCCAGCATCCCATAGTACTTCCTAAGAAGCACAAATTCGCACATCTAATTGCAACCCACTATCACGAGCAACTTATGCATGGCGGCGGAAGATTATTGCTGTCGCAAATAAGGGAAGCATATTGGCCACTAGACGGAAGGTGCTTGGTGAAAAAATCGTGCGAAACTGTTTCCGTTGCATACGCCACGATCCTACACTCGAGCAACAACAAATCGGCCAACTTCCACCACCTCGGGTCATTCCCAGCCGGCCGTTCTCCGTAACCGGAGTGGATTACGCTGGCCCATTCTATCTGAAACCAGCACATCGTCGAGCTGCCGCTGTTAAAGGCTACTTGTGCGTATTTGTATGCTTCGCAACGAAAGCGGTCCACTTAGAGCTGGTGGGCGACCTCACCACAGCTGGTTTTCTGGCGGCGTTACATCGATTTGCATCCCGTCGCGGTTTACCAGCGCACATACACTCAGACAACGGAAAGAATTTCGAAGGCGCTGCGCACGAGCTCAGCGAACTAGTCAACATGCTGAACGACGAACAGCAGCAGCACATCATTGCCACCAATTGTGCCAACAAAGGTATCACTTGGCATTTCACTCCACCCAAAGCTCCACACTTCGGTGGATTATGGGAAGCAGCGGTGAAAACAGCCAAACGACACCTCTATCGTCATCTAGGCAGCTCGAGGCTGTCATACGAAGGATATTGCACTATCCTTCAACAAATCGAAGCGGCAATGAACTCCCGACCCTTACTGCCTATGTCCGACGACCCGAATGATCTGGCAGCACTTACCCCAGCGCATTTCCTCATCGGTACGTCCATGCACGCAGTTCCTGTTCCTGATTATACCAAATTGAAGGCGTACACTCTCGATGAACTGCAAAGGTGGCAGCTAATCGTTCAGCGATTCTGGAAGCATTGGGCTACGGAGTATCTGCAGGAAATGCAGAAAGACAACATGAGACATCACCGAACCAACGATATACTCCCCGGCCGATTGGTTATACTACTGGATGAATCCTTACCAACAACCCGATGGCCCCTAGCACGCATCGTTGCAATTCATCCTGGAGAGGACCAGCTCACACGTGTGGTAAAACTACAAACGGTAAAAGGGATCATCACTCGTCCGATCAACAAAATCTGTTTACTGCCGTTAGCGGACGGTGAAACCACATGCTAGTTCCTTTCGACTTTGTTATGACATTCTGTCATGGGGGGGAGTATGTTTACACAAGAATCACAATAGTGGTATAAACCGACAGTTTGCTGGTTTCGTCAAGTTTCAGCAACTGTCGTATTGTGAGTGCCGGTGGCACTCAGTGGGCACTCAGAGAAAAGGTTATAAAAGGAAAAACAAATAAACAAAATCCCTCTTCTTCGCTTAAAAATCCCGCCCGGTAACTATTAGAAAGAAAATTCAGCATCCGAATTCCGCAAGTTTGTTCACTGATTTAGTTAAATTTTAAAAGATATTTCTATAATTTGATTTTAAATTGAGGTTTTTATATAATTTTCCTTTTAATTAGTAATTATTTTTATTTATTAGTATTTTATTTTTCTCTCTTTTTATATGTTTCTTGAACAAGCTTGATTTTCGTATATTTCGTAAAATAAATTACAAACCGACATTTTAATAATTTTCTAATAACATTAATACAACGAAACGTCGCACAACGCAACAATATAAAAGTAGTTAGAACGCACACAATATTTACGCATTGATAAAATGTAAGCAAACTACTAAAACAACAGGAAATGAATTTAGAAATAGAACGGGCATTCTTCCCGTTTTTCACACACTCGCGTCATAAGAAAACGTCATTTAACCGTCCTTTCTCCCAAACCTCGTTCACTCTTCCTTTTCTCTCTTATCCGTTATCCAATGTTTTGCCGCATTCAGCTCAACAACGAGGAAACCATAAACACCCATCATTCGGGGCAGTCATTCCGTCGCCCGGAATCGCGGAAAAAGCGTTGCGCGCGGGCTGTGTGTTTCAAGCGGTTGAATTTGTTTTTAGAAGTTTTTACGACGCGATTTCCAACAGCGTGCACGCCCGCATGCTGCTTCCCGAACATAAAGATAGTTTAAGGGTGGTGCGGAAAAAAAAGCAAGGGTACCGAGGTAATGGGTGGAACATGAAACCAATATGAGGAACTACAACACGAACGCAAGCAACAACAAAAAAAAACACACACATATGATGAAGTGAATGGGGTGTGTCGAGTGGCCAAGCGCGATGTTTTTTCGGTTTTTAGCAAATCGACAAACAGACGGACGATCGCGAGAATGACGGGAGATCTGGGTGAAGATCCGACGGGGAATGTATGCTACAGAAGGGAAATGGGCAAGATGATCCTAAGTATCAACAACGATCTGACCTAGTTAGCAATGCCACACCAAACAGCACGTCCGGGTGATGTTTTCTTTTTTTCAGATTTTGCAGCCATTTGGCAAAATTTTCCTATTCCCAAACCGATTCATGGCCGGAGTGCAGGCATATAAAACAGAACTGTTAAACGATACATTTGCTGTTTGGTTGGGGTTTGTTTGGGGAAACTAAATTCGCCACGTGGTTTAAGCGTGCGTTGCTTTGTTTTAGAATCCACATTATGATGCGGTCACGTTTGCGATCGATGTCCGGAAAGAATAAGCGTAGCCGATGATTTGTTGAGCAGTACAAGGCATCGGAAGCCATTTCATTGAAAGTGCTCCATTAAATGAGGCAACATTAAAGAGAGTCTGCCCTTGCATTCTGGTACTTTGTGGAGAATTGTTTGGTTCAATTATTCTAACTTATCACAAAGTCCAACAAGAACCGGTGGAGTACCGGCTTTTGTCGATCCATTATTCTGGTCTTTTTGGGCAAGGCATCAACGCCATTGCTCCATCTCCATATTAGCAGGGCTGGTGGTGATGCCATCAATGGACGTGGGGTTTGTCTGGCTAATGTCCAACCCGAGGTTTTCAGCCACTTGTTCGATCCTTTGATAAGCTTTCGTTACATAGGAGTCGTAAACCAATGATGTCTATGTCATCAGCGTATGTCAGGAACTGAATTGACTTATATAAGTTAGGCTCCGAAGTCTCCACTTCTGAGTCGCGGTTAGCCCACTCTAGCGGAAAAGGCTTTACAATAGACAGCTGATATGATATGTCATGAGGTTGATACCGGACAACTCAGCTATTTGAAGACCATCCATAAGAATTGAGAAGGCGCATTGAGTTCACGAAGAATAGTATGCTTTGTCAAACAGCAGTACTTAAATAAATTATTTATAGACAAAGACCTTCCCCGTTTCTTGTTGAATACTACACTTTACCGTCCTCCTTCATCTGGAACAGGGCACACGATCATACATCACCACCAAATGACCCTTCTGATGCAACACTGTTATGAATTATCGATCGCTTCCTTCTCGAGACCCCCCGAAGTTCATAATTTCAAACACAAATCCAGACACAACCCTTCCGCGCTCTCTCCCTCTCTCGTTCTCTCCATCAACTACGGATGTTCTACATATCTCTGCTCCGCACAAACCCACAAAAAAACGCGATCATCATCCCAGCCAAACTGGTTCACCGGGTGTCGATCTTTCCGTCGGCGGAACGCGGTACAACACCGCCACCGGTGTCGTAAAATAGTTTGGCAAATCACTTAGCCGCCGGCGCTTTTTAATGGATCAATAAATTCCGGTTACCGACTCAGTTTTCCCACTTTCCACTCGCGCCTGGCACTCGTTAGGGGATGCCTTCTGGCAGGCGTTTTTTTTTTTTGTTCGTTGCTTCCTCTCTTTATTCCGGGGTCGCGCTTCACTGACCTCCACCGGTTCTCCAGTGCAGTGGCGCCCCCGGCGGGGGCCTGTTGGGTGCGGATGGATGCGTACGCTTGTGTTTATGGGTGCGCATAAGCTTAGTATTTACTGCTCCTTCGGTACCGCCATCTACCACCATTCGCATTGGACCGAGCGCGAACTGATGGTGATGGTTCCGGAAGGTTTACGCTCTCTGCCAAATGTGCGCAATAAAATTAAATTTTCCTCGAACAGCTTAGCGCGTTGCGTATGCAAAAAAAACGAAGGTAAGTGTCAGGCTAGGTAAAGGAGAGAAGAAAAAAAAGACTAATGAACATAACTAACACTCTTTTGCCTGAAGATAGACGTAGAACTGCAACACTTGAAGATATTGAAAGTTGTCTAAAAAAAAACAGAGAAAAGAAATGAAAACCAGTTATACTATCTTTTTGCTATTTAACATGTCTGTCTTATCGTTCTCTCCGTATCAACGGACGGAAATGAATTTTAATCTTCTTTTTCCGAGACAGGCAGGCAAAGCAACCTGATAGATTGGTTTCATTTTAAAAGCATCTTCGCCTTCTTTGCGTCTGCCAGATACGGATGGCCGCATGCAGATAGCGAGCTCGTCTAATTCACAGACAGAGCTGTCAGACTTTGAGTGTCTGAATATTGGTTCAAAAACAAATCAAAGTCCACAAAGGTGGCAAGTTTTAGTTTTAGTAGCTGTTTCCGACTAAGTCTCCGACTAAGTCTCCGACTAATAATCTTTTACTAATCCATGTACAGTCCTCTGGGAGGAAGGCTTTGGTGAGTATGTCATTAGAACTCCACCAGATAGCCTAACCCCAAAACTCTTTTTAAGCCGTTCATATAAGGGAATTGATTTCATGAAGAGTCCTTCGCTTTAGCCAATATACAAGGCCTGAAATACCTAAACAACTCAAAATTTAAAGAATAGATTCGAGATCTGTGAGTAATAAGCTGCATCCAAGGTATTTTAAGCCAAAGGTGGGAGACATCTCTAAATCTCAAAGATCTCAAAGAGTTCTTCATATTTTCGGAAGAGATGAAAGAGATCACCAAATTTACTTTAACGTCTGGCACAATCTATTTCATCGTGACGCACACGGAGATCTTTCTCGAACGATCAACATAATGCGACGGATTCGATTGCCATTTTGCGCGTCACGTGAGCATACCCACATTTTCCGCGTGTGATAAATAACAAGCAACATCGAAATAATCTATGTGAAAACAAAAGGTAGCAAAAACAACCTCAACATGTTCACGCAACTGCGCGCTGGGTTTAAAAAGAAGCAGAATCACGCACACAAACACACCTCCGATCATGCGGATGTGCCGGACGTGCCCCCTTTTTTTGTTGAGGGCAGAGATAAAAATAAAGCTGCGCATAAAAATGGCAAAATGGCAAAATTGTTTTCGATCTTTCGACGTACCCGAACGTGGCATTCGGGAAGGCGTAATACGAGCAGCAGCAGCATGCCACACCCGCGACTAAAGCATCAACAAGTCCGTTGTTTACACCGATTCCACTTTTCGGCAGAACCGTGCTTGGAATGGGGTGAGACAATTATAGTGGTAGATCAACATTTCCCTTCTTTTAATGGGTAAGCGTCAGGAAGGTAAAGTAGTGTGCTGTAAAATGAAACCTACCGCAACATATACTTCACGGTGAGGGAAAAACAAAACACACGCCGCCATATTGTTGTCGGATGGTGTTCCCTTCGATCATGTATGGATGGGTTTACGATTTTCACGCCACTTCTCCGGTCACATACTATTGTTTACTGCGCACCGTAGCTTCTAAGGAATGGTTTTCTGTTTGTTTCTGTGCGCCCGTTGACCACCCGCAGCAGATCGATCGGAAAGCAGCGGGCGAACCGGGGAAATGGCATTTTTGTTTTGGCTTTTGCTGCCTCATTAGAGATGATTCTAAATGGTGTTTTGCTGTTTGTTTCTTTAGCTGATTGCATCCGAGAGACGAAAGGTTGCTTCCTGTGGATCACGAGCTGACGATCGATTTTCAATCGCGTTTGTAAATATGCTGTTTGTTGTTGATTTCTGTTGTGCCCCCAAAGCGAAATTCAAATAGCAAAACAAGTGGAGGCACTTTCTTTCTCTTTGCCTACAACAAACTTATCGAATGAAAAATAAAAAACAAATAATCCACGTTTAAACTAAAACTCTCCATAAAACGTCTTATGGCTAATGAACGCCAAAGCTATTACTTAACCGGATCGACAGCGTTACAGATCAGCTGCGTACGATCGTGATCTGGTCAGCAAAACGATAACCTCAATAAACGCAGCAGTGATAAAACCAAAAACCCTTATGCCTAATTTCAATGTTTTTACAAACTCTTAAAGTCATTAAACGATCCACAAAACAGATCAAATTTAGGATTAAGGCTTTAAAGCCCTTTTCCCCCCCACCTATCCCTTATTACATCTTTTCTCGTTCATCCACGAAATTATCATAGAGCGACCAAACCATCAAACAAACAACAAAACAAGCCCCCCTTTTCTTGGCTTCGTAGTGAAAAGATTTTGTCTGATTTAAATATTACTATCAAAATGTCGTAAAAAAAAGACATAATGCGCTATCGTTAAAAGAGGGAAGGTCATAAAAGTGAACGGCGAAGCGCACCAAATCCATGTTTTCTGTTCGCTCACTGGGTGGTAAATGATGTTCAAGGTTTTTTTTTGAGGGGTGTGCGTGTGTGTGTGCACATGTGTTATCATTCATTAAAGGGGTTAATTTTATCGATTTTTTGAAATAACAACGAACGGTTGATTTTTGGGCTGACTGAATGGAAATGTTTAAAGCTGACGCAGCTGAGTAAGCTGGAGAAGATATTTGGAAGTAATTTTGTTAATTTTTTTCTAGATTGTTATTCTTTGTACTAAGAGATAAATTTAACTAATTTCTTGTTGAAGTTTATTAATAAAAATGTTCGTTGCAATAGAATTATTTTTATTACACAAAAACATTGAGAAAACAAGGCGTGGAGATCTAAATAAACGACTTTAAGAACAAAGAATTTAATAAACTATTGGAAGAAAGTGCCTAAGAAACATAGTAAACGTGTTTCTGTATTTAAGTAGCTTATTGCTAAATAGTGAAAATTAGTTCAAGAAACCAACAGAATGACTGTGTTATCTTCAAGAACTTATAGAGTAGTTTTTTTCTATTCCAACAGTATCGACAACTTGCACAGAAATCTTTATTTTGATGCACTCTTTAGCCAGATGAGTCAAACTCTACACAAGATGCAGGCAGAACACAAAAATGACAAATAAATTCTTCACATCTGACTGTCGATCGACTTCGCCGCGGTGTTAAAAACAAACCTTCCTGTGGTACCTTTCTTTCCAACCAAATATCTGAATCTCTTCGCCGGATAAATCACTCACACTACCGCACGCAAAGCATAACAGCTCAGTGATGCAGTGAAAAAGAATTCTACCGTTCGGTCATAAAAACCGCGTGGGAGACGCACTTAGAATGATCCGATTACGTCCAAATGCACGGCAAGAAACTATCAGCAAAAAAAGGAAGAAGCAAAGGTAAACTCAACAACACACAAAGAAAAGTAAAAGTCAAAAGCAGCAAAGAACCTGCTCCGCCGGGAAAGGAACCGAAGAAGATCGGAACGATGCACGGCGGGCTATAAAACCACCTCCCAACCGATAAAACCTTTCCCGTCAAAACTTACACACAGCAAAACAACGGATCGTGTCCACGGTCCGGATGCGTGTTCGTAAATCTTCGAAAACCTGCAATGCCGTCGATCGTGCGTGGTGCCGGCGGAGTGCCTAAGAATAGGTCCAAACATTCGCCCAATACCCGGCAGACTCGCGGCTGTACGACGATAGAACCGGCTGGAAGAGATCGAACGGAGACGATCGACGACGATCGTCCGTCGAACGCTTTCATCAGCTTCAACGGACGTACTCTCCTACGCATCTAATTTTACACGACACTTCATAATCCGCTCGAGCCGCTTCTTCACATCCACGTTCTTACCGTCCATCGACCAAGGTCCCCTTCGCCGGTACCATCTCGCTGTGTCATGTCGGGGGGCGGGTGGATGGAATTTTTGGGGCAGTTTCTTTTTACTATTATGATCTCGTTGAAATACAGTCCCCCAAGAACCCGGACACTGCCTTTGGACAGTGGTGTGTGAGCAATGAGGAAACACATCTTGGCCGGACAGATACGGCCGGACTCATACGCCGCTTCTACACGCCGTCAATGTGTATGCGGAAACATTAAACTCTTGCCTCCTTGCTCTCCTGGGGTTCGTCTCTTCTTCGGCCCGATTTATGCTGCGCTCGAATGTGCGGAACCCGAAAAAAACGGCCACAATGTGGAGGCCATTTTTTTTTTCCTTTGTTTTCGTTCTAAAGCGCCATCGTTAGCCGACCGCTAACGAAGTAACTAACTGGACCGAATATTAATTTGATGACAGAAATGCTTCGGATGGGATATGGTTGTCGCTGGTGAACTGACACTGACACCCGATTGGCATCTGTCGATGGACTCGTAGATGGACGCTTAGGAAAGACCGTATAGTAGAGATGGAAATTGGTGCGTTTTATTCGTCCATTATGAAAATGGCTTGTTTCTATTGCATCATCAAATAGAAGAAAAAATTAAATGAAAAAAAAGTAATAACATTCTTCAAGAAAACCATATTTCCGAAGGCCGGCGATAAGCATAAAGCAAACGGTATCTACCACAGATCAAAAAAGTGACATAAAACCGCATTACTGTTTCCAGCCAAAATAGAAAGGTTTATCACAAAAATGTTCTATTCGAGTGGACATTTTCCAAATTCAACCAGTGCCAAGTTTTATGTAAATGTTTGCTCACTGTTTCGCCTCCAAAAACGAAGGCTTTACACTGCAGCGAAAAATATTCCTTTTACAAAAACAAACAAATAAAATGAAGAGAAGAAAAAAATCGCACACCATTGTCCCGATACCGTGTGTTTTCTATATCAACATAACCAAAAATAAAGGGACCAAAAATTATAAAGAACCCCCCCAAAATGTTGCGCACGAGGTCGCGAAAAGCACTTCATGAAGTAATGCCTTTATCCAATAAACTGTCGCACTGAGCCGCACCCGCAAAAAAAAACGGAAACACCCGAACCCCCAACCCCCGGGGGCACAACTCTTTCGCCTGAACGGAGTTTTTCCAAATATATTCTTTTTTTTGTTGTGAATGTCGCTTTACAGTAACTGTCGAACGGAAAAATGCCATAATCCGCATCCTGTGAATCCCTTTTGGCTTACTGCAAGAAACAAAACCCAGCCCCAAAAAAAAAAGACAAACGAAATTGCAATGCTGACAAGAACTATGTGGTGGTGGTGGGTCGAAAAGCCTCGGCCCAGGGCTGGGGCACCAATTGGAAAGTTTTGAAGTTGACAGTTTAAAACGCTTTACCACGCTGGTATACTTTGGCTCAATTTTCGGCCCACGACCAATGCGTCTAAAGGGATGGAGTAAATTTCTTCTACGTTCGGGTTTTTTTTTGTTACACCAAAACAACAGCACAGCACTAAATCGCTTCCGATCTCGTGGGATCATGGTCAGTTTATTTTTCTTTTTGTTTTGTTTAGTTTGGTTCTCTCTTTTCAAACAAAAAGTTTAAGCAGTAAAAGGCTTGCCTTTACTTTACGATCCTCGCCATGCGACATTTTACTATGGCACGAAATGTGGTATCAAAAGAAGAAAGCAGAAAAAAAATTAAAACAAACCTTGGCCACCATGACTTTGCAACTGTTTGTTTTTCCCTAACGACGTTTATCTCGGCGGGTCTGTTGGCTTGATTTTTTTTGGGCAAGGAAAAGCCGTAAGAAAAATCTCATCCTCTTCGCTTCTTTCTCCCGCCGCCTGAGTTATTTTATTTTCCAGTCTAGAACTCTTTCGCGTCTGTTGCCTTCTGTTACGCTGCAAGCTTTTAACGATCGTCGGTATTTTTATCGAGAATTTCCGCAGACAGTGTTATAGTAGTAGTACTTTTGCTCGTTACTACCGAATTACTTGGATGATGATGATCTGTGTGTGTGTGTGTGTGTGTGTGTGTGTTTGGTGCGGAAGTTTTTCCTACCGATAAACATACAAAACCCCCGAAACCCGAAGCTGTGGGTGCAAGCCAGCTGGCATTTGGGTAAACTGTGTCTTTTTTTCTATGGGAAAGTGAACTGATTCGTTTTGCAGGAGCTGTGCCGGTTAGAAATAATGGGAAGCGATATCTTGCAGATAATTTAATGTCAGTTTACTAGTTTTTGGGTAAAAGAAATACCAAAGTCTAGAAGACTATATCACTAATAGAAAAGATGGCGGTATACGATAGAGAAGTTAGTATAGCTGAAGAATAGTCTACTTATCGTCAATCGCCTAGAAAATAATTTTCAGTTCTAAAGATCCTTTGCTTCAAGGTGTTTTTTGAGTCTTATTCTATTAAATTTTCCTTAATTTCTTGTCAAAATTATCTTGAAAAAGTCTATCCAAGGGTTTTGAGTTCAAGAGATGAAGTTGCTGCCATTTCTGGATTTCTTTCAAGTTGAACTGGATATAAACGAAATAAAAGATAATCGCCCAATGTTTTCAATCCAGCTTGAAATAATAGCTTTGATGGCCATCAAATATCTAACCATTTCTAGTTCAATCATATAATGTTGACATACTCTTGGACGCAAAACTCATTTCAAATTGAAAAGCAGTAATTGGAATAACGCCCTCTGCACTAGATTTAATTCTTTTTAAAACTAATAACTAGATTGCTGAATGAAAAATCCTTGTCCCTTTTTCGCTCAATAAAACCAAATTGCAATTAATTTTACCATCAGCTCAGTTCCGGCCCAGGTCAAGTAGCACTGGTCTATAAATATCTATTTCTCAGACTGTTTAATTACAAGATTTCACCTCAAAAAACATTGGAGACCTACCGAAGCAGTCAGAAACCGTACTGCAATAATGACACTTCAGACCAGCTTTGTGAAGAAACTGACAACACGGCAGTGGCAAGGGCACACTTGCTAACTGTTGCGGTGGATCGCGTCCACTGTGCGACCGCCATGTGTCAAACAGATTTGACAGTTGCCCCCTGATAGGAGAGTGGTGCGACCTGGCACATGGCCGGCGAACAGAAGTAGTAGGGATCCGGAAGCCGAGTTAGAAGGAGCGGAAATTTGGACTACGTTTGAATTTATCTTTATCTTTTGTCTTTTTATCTTTTTATCTTTTTTTGTTACACTTTACTGCTTAAAATAAACCACAAGTGAAAGTTAATTCCAGACTTTTATTTTTCCGCATTGTTGGACTGCGCCAACAATTTTCAAACGTAAAGTCGACATCTCCGGATCCCTAAGATCGCGCGCTTGTGTATGTGTGTGCAATTTGGCGACCACGCTAGCAGAACAATAGGTGTTTGCGAGAATACGTGGTAAAAGCAACAAAAGGACACGCGCGTGATATCGAAACTGGAAGTGTGTTCGTGTCGGTGTGAATAAGGTGATGGACAAAACTGATCTTTCAGGGAGTGAAAAAAGCCGTACCATGCCAACCACTAGATCGCAAAAAAGTTCATCCGAAACCGGAGACGTTCCAGAAGGCGCAAGCGGGTCCGACCTATGGCCTGTCGAGATGCGGCAGGAGGAGGAACGGCGTGAAAAGGAAGTCTTCGAAGAGCGTATGAAGGAGATGCGTAGGCAGTTGGAGGAACGGAAAGCGCGCCATGATCAGGAGTTACAGCTCCTTAAGGAACTGCACGCACTGCAAATGAAATGTGATGCAGAAAAGAAGGAGCAGGAAGAGATGTTCAAACAGGAACGAACGCGTTTACTACACCCACACCAACAGGACGACGAACAAAAGAGCATTCCACTAAACTGTGAGGAGACCCAAGCCTTGTTGGAGGGAGGGGATACAGCAGTTTCGACAAAGACGGAGCAGACAATTGTGCCGGCCGGTGACGGGTCGGGGCAAAGTTTAAGCAGGTTGACGAAAGAACAGATTGCAACGAGGAAGAGCATTTCCACGAAACTGCCGAAGTTCGCCGGTGAAGCCGAAGTGTGGCCGTTGTTTATCAGCAGCTACACACACACCAACGAAGCATGCGGTTTCACCAACTTGGAGAATCTACAGCGTCTCCAGGAGTGCTTACATGGGGAAGCGTTGGAGGCAGTGAGAGGACGATTGCTGATGCCTCATTCGGTTCCAGGCGTGATCGCGGAATTGAAGCGTCGATATGGAAACCCAAAACGGCTGTTGAAAATGCTGCTTCGAAAAATTCGGGCTACCGAACCCCCGCGAGAGAAACGCTTGGTGACGTTCGTGGAATTCGGGACGAAGGTGCAACAGCTATGCGATCACGTAGAGGAATGCGGTCTAACCGAACACATAAGTAATCCACTGCTAGTTGACGAATTGGTGAACAAATTGCCTTTGCAGTACCAAAGAGAGTGGTCTCGCTTCGAACGGGAGCAGAATGATAGCTCGTTGTTGGGATTTTCAAGGTACATTTCAGGATTGGTGGATGATATTTCGGATGTAATGGAACGCCTTGAAGACGACCGTAATCCCACACAAGAGAAAAAACGGGTGAATGTACACGCTACCGAAACATCTTCTACTCAGAGAAGCGAATCTTGCTGGAATTGCGGAGAACAGACTCATCGACTTAAGAACTGTGGAAGTTTCAAGCAGATGCCTTTGAGTGAAAAAATGAAGCGGATTAAAAATCTACAGTTGTGTGAGACGTGCTTAGCAAGAGGCTGCAACGGGAAGTGCGCATACAAGGTTAGATGTGCAAGATGTAAAGGTCGTCATCATACACTGCTACATAGGTCTGAAGAATCTTTGCACACCAGTAGTACGGCGGAGGACGTCGTTGTGAAGCGGGATACGGTGGTTGTATTCCGAATGATACCAGTGACGCTTTACTATGGAAGCATGACGTTAGACGTGATGGCGTTTATTGACGAAGGGTCGTCAGTCACCTTGCTCGATGACTCAGCCGCAAGGCACCTGAACGTGTCAGGTGTGCCGGAGCCGTTGGTGATCAGCTGGACTAACG